>NC_086283.1:86769806-86810034 GCF_021018805.1 Prinia subflava | reverse complement strand
CTGTTTACTTTCAACTTCCTTCTTATATTTGTATACAAAAGTTGTTTATATGTCTTTAGATTCTTACATTATCTTAAAGTACAGAAATACAGGCTTTTTAGAATGAAATTTTAAATTATGAATGTGGCATGTTGAGTTCAGAATATATTTCTTTATGCCTAGCTAAGGATGATTTTGACAGTGAGGGAAATTGGACTCAGTCCAAGATTTCTAGTTTTAAGTCATTAAACTTTGCCTCAGGTTTCCAACGTTGCTTTGTAAATTCACTTGAGGTCAGTTCTGTAGTAGTACTTAGCATCCATTTGATCAGAACAAAAAATACCCAATTCCTGAAAACAGTTCAAAATGTCTCATGGGGAAGTGATTAGAAAAATACTTAATACTAATCATATGCCATGGCACTTTATTTAGGACAATGTCAGGATATAAAGAGGAATATCCAGTCCCTTTAACTATGTTGACCCTGTAATGTTGTTTTAACTACAGGTACAGAGAGGCTCTTGTCAAATGGGATGAAGCACTTCAGTTAACTCCAGAGGATGCTACACTTTATGAGATGAAATCACAGGTAAAGCATGACAATTCTTTGCCAGTTTAGAAATTAGAAAAGAAAATGTGTTTTGAACAGATACTGGTCAACACTGTTTAGTTGTTTGGTGCAGGAACTAAAACACAATATAGGTATTTCATTTTGACCAGCCAACAGGTGACTTTTAACAGAAATTGGAATAATGCTGTTATCCCAGCCAGACACAACAAGCATCTTTGTTGGGATGTGATGAATTAGGATGCTACAATGTGGGAGAAAAAATGGAAATACTTAAAAATTATTAAAAATTATATTGGAGGGATCAAGAGGAGCCTTAGTGTGATAGATTAGTGAATTTGAGCATTAGAAATCTGCCTGCTCTTTCTAAAGAATGGACTTAATACTATCTGCTGTCAATATTAAATGGAGGTATTGTATGCAAATTGTTTGCTTTAATCTGGTTTTGTATTAAGTGCTACATAGATAAATCAGTCATGTGAAAGACTTTGTAATATCTAATCTAAACCTTCCCTCTTTCAGTTTGAAGCTGCTCCCTCTTGTCCTATCACTACATGCCCTTGTAAAAAGTCCCCCTGCAGCTTTCTTGTGGCTCCCATAAGACCCCTCTGGATTCTAGGAAGCAGCTCAACAGGCCCCACAGACCTGTGCCTATTCATTTTCAGCAAGCAGCCTTAAAAAATACATTGTTTGAGGAAGAGATGAAAAGAGAAAAAAAAAATTTGGTGAATATATTATGTAACTTTTAGGAAGTTTGCTGTACTGTTTAGTTTTAAAACCTTTGCTGTTACTCTCATTTTTTTATTGTATAGAACTTCAGTCAAGATCCTAACACCTCTGCAGAGCTATGTATTAAGGAATTTCAAATCCTGATTGTGCATTATTGGAAGACACAGGATAATACACTTCTGCTTTAATTAGCAGCACTCCAGAGTGCTGTAAAGGGTGTTAACTTACGTAGCAGCTCCTTTATACATTTCATTCATGACTTCACTAGTAAAGAAAATCTGCTAAGACATGAAGATGGTATTGGGCAATTTTATTATCATAGTTTCAATATTTAACTCTGTTTTAAATAAAAAAGAAGCCTGTTAAAAATCTCAGGACAGTACTTCTCACTGAGGCAAATTAGTGAACCCTTGTAACTGTTTGTTATTATGGTCTTATGTGAATGCAAGAATTTGAGATAGGTTCCCAAAAGCATTCAACTTAATTGAAATTATATGAAAATTTAGTATTTTCACACTGAAAATAGCAAGAGAGCTGTGAAGTGTGTAAGCTTACTGGGATATGAGCTATGATGCAGTGAATTGTCCATAGAGGTGCTTACTACAATGTGCTTCAACCTGTGCTCCAGGTGCAATACCTAATCCTGAAGGGTTGTTGATTACTTGGCTCCCCAGTCCTTGTATTTCAGCAAAATGGCAAAGGTGAGCTAGAGGCACACAGCTTTTTTGCTGACCAAGAGGAGCTGAGAAACTCTGATTCATCTTGTGAATTATCTGTCTAATGAAACAACAGGAGAGTAATGAAAACTGAAAAAACTAAGGAGCCCAGGCCTCTGCTTACACCATGACTTTGCTTGCTTTCCAGAAAAAAAGCAGTTGCACCATTTCTTTTGATTTCACTTTCTTGTATTGCATAACACTTGTTACACTGTGAATGGGAACACAAGAAAAGCTTGTCTACAAAATACACATTTATAAAATTATTTCTTGAATCTTTTTATTAAAACATGTAATGTTTCAATTGTTAGCGTCTCTTTCATACATGCAAATAATTATTGCAGACTTTTTTTTGCAGTATGACTTATGCTTACTGGAAGCTGCGTAGTAGAATGTGTAATTTGATACCTTTGTACTTCTAACAGTACTGATGTGAGCTGTAGAAATCCACTTTTGCCAAAATAGCATTATGTAATTCATTCAAAAAACATTGTGGCCAATATTTAAGGGATACTGTCTTAGAGCAGACTGTGTGATTCCAGTCCAGCATACCAGCACAAATACTGCAGCTATTACAGTGTAGCTCAGTGAAAATGTTTCTGAAGAACCGTACACCAACTTCAGCAAGGCCTGGACCAGCACTGGGTGTATAAAAATCCCCCTGTCTCGGTACGTGTGTCACATCTAGAGAAGGAGATTCATGTTAGGAATGACTTTGTGCAATATGCAAAGATTCTTTATGGTCTGTATTAATTTTCTATCAGTGAGAAAATGTCTATTCATGAAGTAACTCTGAGAATTAATGCTGGAGGATGAAGTGGGCTTTTTTGCACAGGCTTGAGTATCTGTCTTATATCCTTGCATTTATTAGGATAACCTTATGTTGGGTTACACAGCAGATTCTCCATTCTTTAGTACTTCCTTTTTCAACAGCAAACTTAATATTTTCAATACTGCATTGTGTAATATGTAGCTCAGATAAATATGATAGTGACACTGTAGGAATCTGTAAATGTTTGTGGGAAGTTCTTGAAGATCTGTATTTTAACAGATGTGGGACAAATGTCTTTCAGTACTTCTGAAGAGCAGAAATAGTGTTTAAAGTTCCTAGTTGTCAAAGATACTTGAAATAAGAGTATTTCCAGAAAATCACGTGGGAACTGTGGAATTGCTCAATTGCTTCAAAAAACATTGAATTTGATGAGATTTTTTTTTCCATTGCTCTCAGCTGCTCTTTGATCCATTTAAAAACAAATATTTATGGTTTTTGAGAGGTTAGGGGTGCACTTTTCTTTGCATTCAAGATCTGTCAGTATACATACTTGATACTTCATCACCAGCCTAAGCTGCTTCCCCATTGCAAGAACAATGAGTGGAAAATAAGTGTTTTTGCAAGTTCATTTCTGCATTTTTGTTGAAAACTGAAAATCTTTAAAAAGACCCAACAGCAGTAGCCTAATGTTGATTCTGGTGTTAGGTAAGGTAGTATTGTAAGTATGTTCAAAGGAATGTATAAAGACTGCCTGTAATAATGCAGCCACTAAGACTGCTTGAAATTATTTGTGGGCTGAATTTCCTAAATATTGACTGGATTATTTTGTGCTGCTTTGAATTACAAAGATGGAGGAGCAGACTTTGATATAATCTTCGATTTTTTTAATCTCAGCATTTGGTGACTGGACCATGTAGGACATTGTTGGATGAAGAGGTTTATCAAAGGACTTGATACATTGTGATATTATATAGCAAACCCTCTTGGGAGCCAGATTTGCTGCTACTCAGTACTCCTGCAAATTCACCTGATTTGTGTTGCTTATCTCATGACACTTGCACCTCAGATCTCAGAAGACTATGCAACTATGACAGAATTTTTAAAGTAGACAGTTTTTTAATATATATTTTTAGAAACAAGTAAATTGAAATGTAAACCATCAGGTTAAGTTCCTTCTAATAATGTTTCTGGATGTTTTTTCATCAGCTATATGAGAATCTGTTTTCCTACAATGCTGCGTCCTCAATTTGTATTCATTCAACAGGACCAGGATTTCTGATATGTCTCGTTTTTATACATGAAGCGCATCATCTTCAAATTATTCCGCTTCCGCACTTCCCCTAATTGCTCTAAGGCATGGATAAATGTAAACTACTTATGGATAGGATGAATTTTATTCATCTGTATTTTGAAATGATTACTGGATGCAAAAAGAGTCAGTTTCAGTGGAATTGGAATGTCTATATATAGTAATTCAGCCTCAATCTGCTGAGCTCATTTAAAACCAGAACTCACTCAGATGCATAACGCTTCCAAAATATTGCGAGCAGAACAGGCTAGGTCACTCTGCTGCCTGGATTTTTAATAGTCAGTATCCTGGTGAGAGTTGCTATGTTTGATTGATTTTTAGCCACTGAGTTCTTCTAATTCCTCAAATCTCTCTTGTATGATTTTTTCTAAAGCCATATATGTAAAACTGAGTTATTATAGGACACTGATGTTTTTGTTTTAAAACATGTAATAAGGATAAATTTCTTGGAATAAAGCAAGTCCTGAAAATCCACTTACTGAACATCTTTATACTAAGACATTTTCCCCCAGTCACTTTCAACACATTTATGTGTGTGTGTGCAGTGAGAATCTTGAGATGTTTTTTCTGGTTCCTAATTTTTTTTTCCAAATTTTTGGATTAGTTTTAAGAATGTTTTCTAATAGGCTATTATCTCTATGCATATATATCTCTATATATACACACATCCCTTTATATACACACTATGTATATGTTATGAGTGTGTATACACACACACTTGACGTGTCTGCACGTTGAGCGTGTGACAGGCGTGCTGTGTGACCAGGGGGCTGCAGCATGTGTGGTTCCTGTTTGGCTTTGTCTTGCCCATGTGGCCCTGCCCCAGAAGGACTAAGCACCACTTGTCAAATCTGTGGACAGGAAATCTTTTTGCTAGCAGTGGTTTTTATTCCTTTGTCATGGGTTAACATAGCTTGGTTTTTATTTAAAGAAGAAACAGTTCTCTGTAACTCTGTAAAGATCTCTTAATTTCCTGTGGAAGGACAAGGACTTATCAGAGGCAAATTTTTAGATACTGACATACTGTTTAACCACTGTGGAAGCTGGATGTAACTTTGAAAAGCTAGCCCTTTTCCTTCCAGCCGGAGGAGCAGGCAACAGCCGGCCCCTGGGGCCGCTCCGTGGAGCAGCCCAGGCCAGCCTGGCCCCGCCGCTCCTCCCAGCTGGGGGAGCCGGCCCTGGCCGTGCCCCGGGGCCGCAGCTGCCAGCAGGGAAAGGGAAGCCACGGCTGTTAACATCCAGCCAGCCTTAAGGCCTGCCCCACGCCGCAGCTGAGCTGAGGGAGATGTCCCCGGGCCCCTGATGGCAGCTGTGGGCCCGGCTGGGCCGGGCTTGCCCCGATTGTCACCGAGGGGTGGGCAGGAGGCATCCACCAGCCAGACCCCTCCGAGATCCCTCTCCTCAGTTCTCTTCTGCCATCCCTGCTTTGAAATCCTAGAGGCGGCCACTGGCAGAGACCAGCATGACCACTGCAGGCCCCGGGCAAGATATTAACTCTTTCCTTGCACAGATGAAACTTGTAGAACATTGGTCCTCTCTAGAGTGCGAGAAAAGGTCAGAGACATTTCTTTAAATGTCAATATGAGACAATATGAAGATACCAAGGTTGGTGAAAGAGAAGTTATATCTCAAGTAATAAAGAGATAGAGAAGATACTTCGGCATTTTAGGCTGAAAGTCTTCTATTAGCTGTGGTAACAAAATGTAGTATGCTAAAATATTCCTTTAAACTGTGAACAGTATAGATTAGGGAGATGGATTGAAGCAAAGGTATTTGTGATGGACTTGGTGAATATTGATCTTGTGAGAAGCTGTGATCCCATGACAAGCTTGAACAGAGAGAGTGATTGGATAAAAATAAAGATTCTGCCCCCAGAGAAAGAGAAAATAGATCTCTGTTCCTTAAGATGAAGAAAATCCTTTGCATTTGAACTGTTCATTTTAAAATAACATCCCAGTTGTGTCCATGGCCTTTATGCAGCTCGGGAAAGCTGCCTTTGGGAGGGACTTTACAAAAGCAGGTTCCCAGGTGGCTGCTTTTTTAAAAATTAAGACCTACAAGAGACCTGTTCTGTGTTATCAGTAGAAAAATTCCATGGCAAACTAAAGAGACTTCTCTCTCCAAAAAAAACTCATGAGAGAGTATTTTATGAGTAGTAACTGACTAAGAGTTCTAAATTTTGTGTCTTTGTAGAAAAGTGAACACTTGTGGGTGTGAGGAGGAATGTTCTGAAAGTTTAATTTTGATTCTCGTTTTCTTCTTTTACTGTGTGTTAATAAATCTAGCTTTATACCTTTAAGTTTGGGCCTGCTTTGCTTTACTCCTGATCCTATCTCACAGAGAGGAAAAGGGTAAACACTCAGATTACTGCACTAAATTTGGCAAACAGAAACAGGCAAATGTGAAACCATTACATCCTTGTTCAGTGTGGTTTTTGGGGTGTAGAATAGCTGGTTTGCTGGTTCAGTTTCCAAGTAGCATGCAGAGGTATTTTGTTAAAGTGATAATGATATACAGGTAGAGTAACCCAAGACAAGGCTGCACACATTAATGTCTGCCATTGTAGGTTCATTTTGGTGACCTCTTCACCTGGAAAAAAAAAGTGTAGGAAAATAGTGTGCATTAATAAACATATTCGTTATACTGACGAACAAGTGTAGCAGAGTAATTTTATTAATAATTGAAAAAACTACCTGTGTTAGATAAAAATGCATATACATTCAAATGTGTGTTTGTTTGAATGTACTTTGAGAATCTAATGCCAAAGTTACTAGGAGCAAAGTAATTACTAGATGATCTGAAAGAGAATTTTTAAAGCAGCTGTTGATGCTAGTACACACATATAAATAGATGAAAGTGGAATAACTGTCTTTATTACTGAGGTAATAATAGTAATTCATTAAACACTACAAAAGGCACTTACACAAATGTTTTATAATTAGCTTGCAGTAGAAAGTACTGGTAGGAAATACTGAGTACTTGGGATGCATAAAAATGTTCCTGTGAGTGTATACGTGTATTTGTTTCCTCTTAGGAGAATAAATATGTCAAGACACTGATGTAGAAGATGGCTGATAGATTTCTTCATCTTGGTAGGATTTACACCTATCCACTAGTAACACGTTGAGTCAATTCATACATCTGCTGCAGAAGCTACCCATACAAATGTAATTAATCTGAAAGTATTAGAAAAACACACAACATTCATCACAAACTTTGATACAAAATGCAGTCTTTGAGATCTGTTGAGCAGGAAAAAGAGGGAAGATGATACACTGCTGTAGATTGTTTTTCTAAAGACTTTCAGGTACTGCTGGATTCTAAGGTACAGTCCATTGAATGGTATTAAAGTGAAGCCATAGGACTAGTCTTTAGAAAAATTTAGTCATACTAGAACAGCTGAAGTATCAATCCAAAGGGTTATTCAGAAGCTATTCTTACGATGTTTCTTGTTTTTTTTCAGTCCAGGGTTGCCTTCTGTAGTAAATCTTTGCCTTCCTGTTTCCTTCCTTTTTTTTTTTTAATGTACTGCTCACCTCTGTTCTGTGCATGTACTATTTGTTAATTAAATACTCAAGATCATCCCTTTTGAATCCTCCTCTACTCCACACTCATATTTATCTTTTCAATATATCACAGAACAATAAGGTTAAATAAATCTGTTTTGAATCTATTTGTTTCAGCAACAGTCCTAATGTGTTCTAATATTATTCATCATAGTTGTGGTCAGTTGGGATGAAAGTGGTTGCCCACACATGAGTCTAACCCTTGTGGTTGACATTCTCATCATGCTGCAGGAATGCATTTGTCGTTTGTTTCTTACACTGGTATCTATCACCATAGCATGTGGGTGTCTGAAATCATGATCTCAGAGTGATGCAGGTCTTCAGGTGATGTGCCAATCTCACGGTGGTATTGGAAACATAAGGCAAGCTTTGAGCTGCACTGTGTATTGCTAACTGTGATTTATTGCCTGAGTTATGGAGATTCAATGCAAGAAGAATAATCCTGTGGTAACTGCTGAGTAACAAGAGATTTTCACATTCAGAAACCACTTTTTTCCTTAATGTACGTGACTTCATGTCTAAGTTAGGCTCTGCAGAATGCTTGTTCTCTTAATACAACAGTCATTGTTAAAGTCTGTTTCCATGCTGAGTTACAGGGATTGTTGCTATAATTATTTCATGTGCACTGCACTGTTTCTGGTAGATTCTAGTTCTCTATTAAAGAGAATAAATACAGTCCAGGAATTTTTCAACAGTAGTTGCACATTTATTATGTTTAGTTCTCCATGTGTTTGTCCTCCTGAGTATTCTGTTAGGCTTTTATAGGCTGTAGGGTTTGTTGACAAGGAGAAACACCTTCACAAGCAGTTAAACTACTTCTAATAGAGTTGCTTAAATAGTTTGGGTGAATCATCCTCTAGCATGCCTGTTTCTCTCTGTGCAGATTGAAATAAATCAGGGCGATTATCTGAGGTCAGACAACTAACTTTTAACTAAAAAAAGCTAGGTAAGATGAATCCAGTCCTTAGTTATTGAAACAGTGGCTGTTGCCTAGGTAATCCCAGAAAACTTAAATTTATTTTCACTTTTGCTTATTTTCCTTCCTCTTCTTTCTCTGTTTCTGATACAGGTCTTGATGTCTTTACATGAAATGTTCCCAGCAGTGCATGCAGCAGAAATGGCTGTCCAGAGAAACCCACGTTCCTGGGATGCCTGGCAGACCTTGGGACGTGCCCAGCTTGGATTAGGAGAGATAGCACTGGTAGGATAACAGAATTAATTGTGCATGACATGGAAAATACAGAAGTACCAAGGTTACTGTATATCCTTATGGTGACTTGAATATATACAAGGAAAAAGATTGTTATTGTTTATCTCCAGTATTCCCTCTACTTTATTGTGTTTCAAAATGTTTCCTGTATGGTTTTGTAGCAGGATTTGTGGAAGACCTGTCTAGCTCCAAGGCTTTTATGTCATATACTATATTTATGTGGTGGCTTTAAGCAATAGAACAATTATGCTGACATAACTGCACATACTACATTCTGTGTGTTCTACTGCTACAATGCAGCTCACCATAGTTTAAAGATAAGGGTAATGTGAAGTCCAAGGCTCAGGTGATTATTCAGGCTCAGTTTTTATACATGACTGCTGGTAAAATTCTATTGTCTGGTTTTCCTTGTGTCCTGCTTATGCAGCAAATAATGTGTGTTCATTCCTGCCTTCCTCTGGCTCCCTGACCTCAAATGGTGGCTGAGGTTGTGTCTTCACTTAATAAGAGAGCAGAAAGCTACTATGCAGTAGCTGAAGTGCGTCTTTTTTTTTCAGGAATATAAGAGTTTTCTGCTAGCTTCGGTGAAAACACAACAGGTGAACTTTCAAATTCAGACACATTCACAGACATCCATTAGAAAAACAATGCGTTGTGACCTCTTAGATGAAAAATATACTAGTTGCATTTTGAATAGAAGTAGCTGTGTGCTGTTTTGATACAAATAACTTTGTTGGTAATTTAGAGTGTTTTTGCAAAGGTACAATGTTTGGTCTGAAAATTTTCAAGAATTGAAAAAAGATAGAGTTTTTTTTTGATGGAGATTAACAATTCATGCAAAACTAATTTTTGAAATGTAGTAAAGGAGAGCAGTGTTAAATACCCCAAACCATCCAAAACAAATGCAAACAATGTGAATCACCTAGGGTCATAGAGTGATTTGGGTTGGAGGGAACATTAAAGATCATCTAATTCCAACCCCGCTGTGCCATGGGTGGGGACACCTTCCACTACACCAGGTTGCTCAAAGCCCCATCCAGCCTGGCCTTGAACATTCCCAGAGATGGGGCATGCACAACTTCTCTGGTCAACCTGTTCCAGAGTCTCAACACTTTCACAATATAGAATATCTTCCTAATATCTAAATTTCAGTTTGTACCCATGACTCTGTCCTGTCACTACAGTCCCTGATGAAGAGTCCCTCTCCAGCTTCTCTGTAGTTCCCCTTCACATACTGGCAGGTTGCCATGAGGTCTCCACACAACCTTCTCTTCTCCAGGCTGAACAGCCCCAACTTTCTCAGCCCATCTTCACTTGGGAGGTGCTCCAGTCCTGTTAGACAAAACCCAAGACAAAAATTATGTGTTGCAGTTGTGCAGCGTGCATCCTTTGTTAGTGCAGTACCATAATATGAAATATCTCATATGAATCCATACATGAGTATCCGCATTTCGGCAGTGGTGACATTCCATGCTTCTGGGTGTAGAAGGTAAGGGTAGATGGTCTGGTCTGTCTGGATCTTTTCCTTTTAAGCGTATGAAACTGTCACTGTGAATTGCACCTGAGAATTTTAAATGCACTAGTCTCAGGAAAATTAGAGTTTTGTTTCCTTCAAGCAACTTAAGTAACTGATGCAGTTTATTCTGAAAAAATGCTACAGTCACTGTAATATCAGTTATAAATAGTATATCTGTACTAATTACATCCAGCAGGTTGGTTCACCAGATCCTATAAGCTTTTTCTACATAGACAAATTATGAAAACCAGTCGGACTGGATATCTTGAGTACTGCGGACCTAGTGTTTGTATTATATTAATTTTGTTTTATTTTAGAGTAGCTCTTCTGGTGCTCTTAGAGTGCATTGTTGAGCTTAATCAGAAAGGGATCTAATTTATGTAACTGAGACTACTTGGTGATGCAAAGCAAAGTATTTTAAGTGGGAACAATCAGTTTTGCATCAAAGCATTTCATTCATCTGAAACGCTGCTCTGGGTGCTCCTGTAATTGTTAAATTGACCTTACTGTGGTGAAGAGGCAGGGTGGAGGGGTTAACACAGGTAGTTTGCTCTCGTGGTGTTTTGGATTGTCTCTGAGTAGGGAGCCTGAGGTGTGGAAGCTCCTGTTGGTGTCTCGGGTGCTTTGGCACTGTGTGTTCATACTTCGTTGCCTTCCTGTCTGTAGGTAGAACTGCCTTCTGATAAACATGTTCTCACATACAGAGGACTTGGGGAGTCTAAAATGCAAATAATGTTCACTATTAGATTTTGAACCGCGCGATTTTTAAGAAATCTTAAGAGTTTAAGCCTGAAGGAGTTTTAAAATAAGAAATCAGTTCATCATTATTGAACTTGTGGAGTCTTCTTGACCAAGTGGTTTAAGTCATAATAATCCTTTTTCCAGTAGTCTTTCATTGCCATGATTTTCTATTTTCCCCCTGTATCATATTTTTTACAAAGAAAAGTTAATAAAGCATAAATATCAAGGCTTTTTAGTAATTTTTTTTTTGAGATTTGGGAATTACTACCCTTCTCAAAAACTGCTTCTTCTGTTTCTTTTTTTCATTTCTCCCCCACCAACATCTGTCTTCATTACCCACATCCTGCCAAATGGTCTGCTGTGGATACTCTTATTACTTCACAATGAATGATGCATTTTTTTTGTAGGGAAAAAACAATTTACTGTATTTTAATTTGAAGTTTCCCAGGTCTAAAATGCTACTTCCAAACAAATCTAAATTATATTATGAGCTGTGTAATAATAAAAGAGGGAAAGATTTGCTTAGATTTAGTTTTTTTCAAACTTGTGAGAAAAAGAATGAGGTAAACTAATCCCTTTTTATTTTGCTTTTATGAAAGCTGTTTGCTCTTTTTTCCCCCCTGAATTTACTAAATAGGGTAATTCAACAGTAATACTTAAACGTGAGCAAGGAGAACTTTATTTCTGTAAAGGCAGAAATTCCTTAAATTCTGCAAATCAGTGTGCAGAGCACACCTGAATAAACCTGCAATGTGAGTGTAGTAACTGTAGAAATATAGTCAGGCTCGCAGTATTTCTCTCATTTCATTGCAAATACTTAGTTTTACAAATTACATTTCCTGTACTACTGATGACAACTAGTTAACAATTTCATACAAGTACCTTTATTAGAACAGTTCCTCCCATGAGACAGGGTGAGCCTCACACTTTGATTGATCAAGGTAAAAAAAAAAGAATACCAAACAAAAGCAATATTAAAAAGAAAAACCAAAACTAGTAACAAAAAAAAATCAAGGACAGAATGAAAGCACTGAGTCTCCCACCGTGGAGAAGTTCATCAGCCCTGTGACGTGGTCATGGGCAAGCCAGCTCAGGTGGCCCTGCTTGAGCAGGGGCTTGGCCAGGTGACCTCGGAAGGTCCTGGCCAACCTCAGCCATGCCGTGGTTCTGTGGTCCAGCTTTACTCCGTTCTGGATCCCTGTCAGATCTGGAGTACTGAGGATCACGAAGTTGAGAGGGTAGATGTCTAAATATGCACCAGTTGTGAATGGGTTTTGTTTGATGTTTTGAAGGATGTGGTTTCCTGTATTCCTGCAAAGTAGTTAGTGCTATAGCAGCCTTTAAATGTGACACAACATTTTGTCAAAAGAATCATGCCTTGACAATATGAATCCTCAGATCAGCCCTTTCCTTTCATCTGTCCTGAAAGAAATAGTTTTAGGTCCTTTAGATAATGATGGGAGTTTTTTACTCCCAAAGAGAAATGTCTGTCTTTTATTGGAATGCAACTAATTAACATAACTAATCTGAATTTGAGATAATTTTTCAACGTGTTACAAATGTTAGCGCTTAGAAATTTGGTAATAAAAAGGAAATTGGTGGTTGGCCTTCTACTGAAAAGTCTAAGTATTTAGGAAATGCTAAGAGAGAAAGTACATGCTTTTTCATTTAAAGTGGGGTTCTGTTAAATTGTTTTCAACATCTTTAAACAGTCCTACTGATTTATTGTGGTAATAGCCAGTAATATAAGCTTTTCCAGGAAGGCCCTGTGTTAGTCCTGCCCTCTTCATCTACTACAGAGTAACCCTTTTTTCTCTTTTAACCACTGTTGGAAATCATAAATTTATTTTGTGATAGTAATTGTTAATGCACGAAAAGATCTTCTAGTCAGAGGTGAATTTTATTTTCCGTCAAGAAAGCTGAAGGGCAAGCAAGTCTCCAGAAGTCTAAGTGTCCTTTTCAGCTACATTTCTGCCAGGGTACTCAGGCTTTGCAAGTGGTTGAGGCTGATTTAGCTGTGGCATCCCGTTGGTTACCTTTGTCAGATGCTCAGGACTTTTGAGGAGTACATTTCTCAGCATCAAGACCTTGTAACTGAAAGCTTTAGCTAAATCAGATGCACAGGATAAGACAAACAGGGATCTTGAAGAAAGTTTATTTAACCATTGTTTTAAAATTCCTGCAACAATTTTGGCAGTATAATTCGGTAATATAGAAATGCATGTTTTCTTGGATTTTCCTGATTTGCAAGGCGGAAGTACTGGTAACACTTCAGTGTTATTTTCTTATGCTAACTATGTCAGTTTCTAAGATGGGATTGATTTTTGTTGTTGTTGTTTCCTGGGTCATCCTGTATCACATCCTTGCATCTGGTAGAGCACAGTGTAAGACGTCTGTGTGGTAGAGGCAGCTTGAAGCAGTGACTTCAGCAGGATGTGCAGCAGCCTTGCAGGGGTGTGCACTTGAAGTGTAAGGGCAGAAGGGCAGAAAATGTGAGGAAAGAGGGCTGTGAAGAAATGAGTTGGTGCAAAATGATATCTGTGAAATCTGTCACCGAAGGAAAAGAAGGGACAAGAGAAGGATAAGGACTATACAAACTTCTTCAAAAAGAGAAGGAAGGTGTGGAACTGAGGATATCTCACACACCATATGGAAACAAGGACTTTTATGCAGTTGTAACTTAACAGAATCCCAATGAGCATAAGGCAAAAATAATCTTTCACATCTAGAAAATTACTGTACTTCAAGTACTTTCTCCAGAACATGAGAGCTTCAGAACCTTTGAATAAAATGGTTTTGTAAATGTAAGAAGTGCAAAATACTGTGTTCACCTAATTTTTAAAGACACTAGAATTAGCTTTGATAAAATTTCCAGGGATTTTTTTTATTGAAAAGCAGAACTATTCTGAACAGAAAATTACTCAGAAAAGTTCAAGATGACAGTTTATAACTAAAAAAACCAAAAAAGCCATTCAGATTAATCAATAGAAACTATTAAACTAGAGTGAAAATACCTGAAAAGATGGGATTTTTTTTCTTGTTTGAAGTAGAGAAATGTAATGAGGAGTCTTGAAATATAATAAAATGTCTTATTTCCCTATTTTCTACATTACTGTGATAAATGCTTCTGTAAAAATTATTTATGTTCATGATGAGTAGTATGAAAATAAGACTCAAATTCCAGTAATATATTGTCATAAAATCATAGAGAGCTTTGGTTTGGAAGGGACCTGTGAAGGTCCTCTGGTCCAACCCCCTGCAATCAACCGGAACATCTTCAGCTAAACCAGGCTGTTCAGAGGCCTGGCCTTCAATGTGTCCAGGGATGGGGAATTACCTGTCTGTCTGGGCAACCTGTTACAGTGTCTCAGTAACCTCACTGTAAACAATATCTTCCTTACATCTAGCCTGAATCTACCTCTTTTCTGTTTAAAGTCATAATCCCTTGTTTTACCACTGCATGTCCTTGTAAAAGTGCTTCTCCAGCTCTCTTGTGAGTCCTTTACAGGTACGGGGGGGCTTCTCTCTCTGCGGTGAACTGTCCCAATGCTCCCAGACTGTCCTCATAGGAGTTGTGCTCCAGCTCCCTGATCCTCTTTGTTGCCTCCTCTGGACTTGCTCCAGCAGGTCCCTGTCCTTCCTGTGCAGGGACCCCAGCTCTGGATGCAGAGCTCCAGCTGGGTCTCAGCAGAGCAGAGCAGAGCAGAGCAGAGCAGAGCAGAGCAGAGCAGAGGGGCAGAATCCCCTCCCTCAGTCTGTTGGCTACACTGCTCTTGATGCAGCCCAGGACAAGTTTGGCGCTCTGGGCTGTGAGTGCTCATGGCCAGGGCATGTCCATCTTTTCATGCATCAGCACCTCCAAGGACTATGCTGAGTGCTCTAAAAACAGACAAAAATTTTTCCATGTTAAAGATCATTCAACACAGAAAAAGATCACTTACTTCACTGATAGATACTCTTTAAAACAGGTCAGAAAGTGCCAAGTGTATCATAAAGGCCTAATGCATACTTTGGTAGCAGATACAACCTCTTAAAATTCTCACCTGGCTTTTTTTGAGGTTTCTGTATATCGGCAGTTACTAAGTCCGTGTGTTACAGAAGCTGGTAAAAAAAATGTGTAGTCTGATCAAAATTGCCCTTCACACTTGAAGACTATGCAGACCAGCAGTGGAGACATGGGACAAATGGAAGATTGTTTGCTTCAGAATACTATCTAGTGAAACAAAACGTAAGATACTTCAAATCTACAGATTTTTCAAATACTGTAATTCCACAAGGAAAAATGTCTTGCAGAAGGTTTTACATTGCACTTCCATACAGGAGCAAAGCAGATACATGACTGTACTGATTTAAAACCTTCTAGTCCTTGTATGCAGGATCTCTAAAATCACAGCTTCTCTTTAAAGAGGCTAGAAATACCAACTTTATGTAGTGTCAGTGTGTTTTCCTATAATGCAACAGGCAATCGAAGGAGATTTACATCTCCATTAGATGAAGAATTAAAAGTAACACTATTCGTCTGCTGTAGTAAAAATTAGTGGCTTTGGGCACTGTTCCAGTGGCAAAATAAAATTTTAAATGGATGACAAGTGTGTATTTTTCAGTTTTACATTGCTGCTTTAAAATTAATCCCTCTGATCTTTTACTTTAATTGTTATTTCTTTATAAAAATGTCAAGCACAAAACTCTTTTCTAATAAACATATTTACCAAGATGATCTTTTTATGCAGTATTGTGTGAATCATCAAAGCAGCTTTGACGCTTACCAAATGTTATTTATTGTGCATGAAAATAACTATATAGACAGGTTTTAATTAGGAGACCTCTTTCATGGAAAGCTTGAAAGCAGATGGTGTTTGTTTATATTTTGTTTCCAACAGAAATACAAAAAAGAGCATTTAGTGTTTACTTGTTGTTCAAGTGTCCCTGAAAATTAAAAGCTAGCAAAATTGAATAAAGTGACACAATTTTACAAGAACTAAACTTCAGTTCTTTTTTTGTTTAAAGTTCAGGATGCACCTACACTTCAGAGCTGGCTGTGAATCAATAATCAAGCTTTTTTTCCCCATCTGGGATTGAAAGACTGCCTCTTACAACAGCAGTAATATTGATAGCATAGGCAGCATTTCTTAAATGTGATTTTGTATCTCTTTCTTCTGAGTTATCATATGGAGTCCATATGATATCTGATGGCTTATCTGTGTCATCAGAAGGATGAACTATCAGTTTCTGTTAGTGCAGAAGAAAAGTTGTGATTTTCCAAATTAATTGGCCTGCTTTAAGTATTTATAAGCTACAACAGAATATGCAAACTGCGGTTTACCTTCTATCTTTAGAGTTTTAATATTCAAGTTACCAGAACTCTTCCCAAATATCATCCCAATCCATATCATCACAGTTTTCCCATCCTACAGGAGGGCTTCCGTACATGTCATAAAAGAGTTTTGTCACTAAGGTGACCTGTTTTCATAACTGTACAGTCATAAATGTGAAATACACTCAAGCTTTTGTGTAAGGTACCTAAGGTACAAACATGTACCTAAGTTTGAGGAGGCAGGTTCAGCCTTGACCACTGTTAATGTAACTAAAAGACAATAGAGTTGTAATTTCTGGTGTAGCTTTTTTCTAGTATTGTAGCAACCTCTTTTTATTTTAGATGGTCACACTTCTTTGTTTTTAATTTCACTACTTCTCTGTTGAGGATTTGTATGTGTGTTTTCCCAATTGAACTGAGGGAAAGGAGAAATATTGCTAACTACAGTTCTACTAATATTACACTGTTTATAAGATTACAGAAGTTCTTTCTTAGAACAACACTCGAAGTTCGAAGTTTGTCTCCTGCACATTTATTTATGTGTTTTTGTAATCACATACCTGTTACAAAAACTGTTTACCATGTTGCTAGTATTAGTGTAGTGTTAGGTCTGTATGTGAAACAACTGCTTTCTAATTTAAAGGCAGCAATACCAGTGATATTTCAAAATACAATCATCCCATATCTATCTGCTTTTACCTGTACATCTGATGATGAGAGAAAAGTGGAATAGGAAATCATCCAAAAAATGGTCTTTCCTTTTACCTTTTCAATTACAATGTTAAGTTTTCATATATGAACTGTTTATTTGTGCCCTTGTTGCCAGGTACCTAGTTTATTCATGCATTTTTGTTCTTTCAGAGACAATTGCTTGGGGGTGAGGCTGCTATTGAACCAAGATGAGGAAGGATTGCTCCAATAAAAACAGGAGTAAAACGGCTTTTGGCTTTGCTCAAATAACATATGTAATTTTCTTGTTGTTGCCAATTTTTATGAGAAAGGTAGGCTTTAAGTGTCCCATCTTTGTTTCTTCCCTGTTCTGCTTATAGGCAATCCGAAGCTTCCAGGTATCCTTACACATCTTTCCAATGAACCCTGAAGTATGGAAAGAAGACCTTTCCTGGGCAAGAAAACTACAGGTACAACAGAAGGCCACAAAGACTGAGTCAGTGTATGCACTGGCAAAAGGAGAAGAGCTTGGACAAGAGTCAATCCCAGACTACGACTTTGAAAGTGATGAAATAGTGGCAGTCTGTGCTGCTATTGCAGAGAAGGAGAAAGCTCTTTCAGCAGCTAAAACGATGGTGATTGTGTCTGCCTCGGGCACAGTGGAGACTGTTACTGAGCAGGACAATTGTCCTGCAACTCCCGATGAAACCCTTTTCATCAGGGCGCGGTAGGGCAGCCTCATGGGTTGAAACACCCATAGTTTTAAGAACTGCTGTTATTTATTGTATTTTGCTTGCTTTGTGTTTGTTCTTCTTTTATTAAATGGTAGGATGGCATACAAAAGTTAAAGAATTGAAGTTATTTTTCTTTTGTTAATGAAAAAAGCAATGACCCGAGCTGTTGTTTAATCCATGTTTTTCAAAAATAAAACCAAGTGTTAATTCTAAAAATTCTAAATTCTTATGAACAAATGTAATGTTGAAATGCTTAACTGCATTCTAACAGCTGTTTTCATCTTCTTGTATTTCATAATTTTACAAGTTAATGTGTACATTTCCCCAGTAATTAGGAAAGTTTTATTTGAACTGTAAAAGTGCTGTGGTTTATCCCCAGCTGACAGATCAGCCCCACACAGCTGACTGATTCCTGGTGGAATGGGGGAGCGAATTGGAAGAGTAAAAGTGAAAGAACCCATGGGCTGAGATGGAGACTGTGTAATGGGAAAAGCAAAAGCTGCAAATGCAAGCAAAGCAAAACAAGGGATTCACCTACCACTTAGCTTGGGCAGGCAGGTGTTCAGCCATCCCCAGAAAAGCTGGGCTACACATATGACTTGGGAATACACTCTGAATGTCTCGGCTTCCCCTGCCTCCTTCTTTCCCCAGTTCTGTGTGTTGAGCTGTGGGATGGAGTATCCCTGTGGTCAGCTGGGGTCAGCTGTTCTGGCTTGTCTCTTCTCAGCTTCTCCACTCCTAATCTTCTCACTGGTGAGGTGGGATGAGAAGCAGGAAAAGCTCTCGACCGTGTACAAGCACTGCTCAACAATAATAAAAACAACTGTTATCAACACTTACCAGCACAGAATCAAAACCTAGCCCCGTACTTGCAAGTCTGAAGAAAATTAATGCTATCCCAGCTGAAACCAGCACAAAAAGGAAAAAGGACATTTAAAAATTATTTCAATCACTATTACTTAACATAATTATTCTTCCAGAGAAAATGTGAACCGTTTTCTGTTATTGACAGTCTTTGTTTTCATTAAGGTTAGTTGTTCTGTGAGAAAGTTTCCTATCAGGGAATGGATTATTATTTTGTATGTCTGTGTGTGACAGATCTGATCTGTAGGCAAATCAAGTAGAAACCTTTATGTTGTTTTTCTCTGTGAGTGGGTTAAACACTTTCTGATGAGATGAAAGGAAATGCTTTGCCAAAGAAGGCCCTGAATGCTTACTTATAACTAAATGTTTCACCAGAAGAAAGTTTGTACTCAAACTGGCCTTTCCTTGTCTTGTGTGCTGCGCTACAGACATCACCAAAAGTGGAATGGTGGGAATAGGAAATAGATGTGGCTGAATTGTATTGTATTTGGGGCTTTTCTTTCCTAGTGAGGCTAATCTGATGAAGGGAGTCGGTTTGCTTTTCCTAATTCTTATGACCTGCCATTAAAAATATGCACTTAGGGAAAAAAGTTTTCCAGGACAGCACTGTTGGAGTCTCCCTTTTTATCCTTTTTGGATTTTGGCTGCAGTGGTGGGTAATGAGGCATACCCTAGGAATTTTTTTAATGTTGGCTTTTTTTCAGGGGAAGGTGTCAATTGGTTCCTCACACAGGCAGTTCAGAGAAATTAAATCGGGCTGTTTCTTTGATGTGCTCTGTGGAGCACATCAACTGTTCTTGTTTCATTGTCTTGGAGACATGAGATGATCATATCCCAATACTGTTGTATTGGGAAAAAATAGTCAGCTGAGGAATTCCTGAAGAAATCAGTTTGGGAAAATGTAACTTTTACTTGATTTTGAGAAAATTTTGTATGATAATACATAGTTTTGTAGACAAATGAAACTTCTGAAATCATTCATCTTTGCACTTTTCAAGTCTGATTTCTAATTTCAAAACAACACATTTTAAAAGAAAATAATGTTGCTTGAGAAATATAGTGTTTTTGCAGTAGAAATTGCATTGCAGAAAAACTATCTCAAATCATATTTCTGTTTATCTGATATCAGAATATCTTAAGAGGATACACACAGTTTTTAAAGAAGACGTAATTGCCCTGTTGTTTGTACAACAAAATTAAGTTTTCATTAATTTTTGCAAGGTTCTCCCTGAATGGTTTTTTTTGTGTGTGAATTTTTAGATCTGTGCTTGCATGAGTACACATTCACACAAAATCATACCTTTTACTATCTTCTGAGTTCAAAATAAGTAGTACTACAGTGGCCTAAATATATTAATAAATGTAAAACATCATCTTGCTACATTTTTATTTCTTCATTAAGTTCAGAAAGGTTTTAAATTCTTACTGGATAGGCACTTGATTGAGATATGGTTTGATAGCTTAAGTTAGTAGAGTTGAAGGAGTTCTTAATCTTTCTCCTACCATCTTAATACAATCTAGTCAGCCGTAGGAAGAGTTAGCATGAGAATGGTTTGGACAGATTTCTGCAGAGATCTTCTTTGGCTGGAGAAGGAGATGTGTGAGATGCTCTAGGGTATGTTTTTGTTTTGAAGGAGCTTGGCTGTATCCACCTCATCTTTTCTTTGCGCTTTGTACTTGCGTCAGTGTTCTGTCTTTACTCATACAGGAAGGATTGCTGCCGTTCTCTCAGAGGCCTGTTATCACAGAATCTGTTTCCACTGAAATGATTCACAAAGTTCCTATTGACTTCAGCACTGCAGGGCCAGACTGCTGGAGGGGTGTACGTCTGCACCATCAGGCTGTGCCGGGATCCAGGGGCAGTGGTTTCCATCCCGTGTACTAAATGTGTTTTCCTTCTGATTAGATTACTCTAGGTATTGTCAGAACCGTAGCATTTTGTAGAGCAGTTAAGTTCCTGGGACGCTCTTTTAAACTTGGGAGAAGTTCAAATATTGATGATTTCGACATTGTCTGTTGTACAGCATGCCATGTTTTGCGTGTATGTAATTTTCTGGATCGGTTTGTGGTTTGAATAAAATACTGACTTCTGCTTCTTAGTGATGCCTCTTTATTCTTCGTGTTACAACAAAAAAAATTATTTCCCATTCTGGAGTGTTCCTCATTTAATAATTGGCTTTTGTCTCTGGTGAACATGTTAATTTGTTGTAGAAAAAAGAAAAGACATTTGGGGAAAAATATTTAATAAAAGGTGATGCTCTTTAAACTTTTCAGGTATATCCAAATGAGATGGAGCAAAAGGAGATGTTTTCCAAAACAGGATATTAGTGAAATACACTCCCCCTTTGACATTAGAAAATTATTTTTATTGTTCATCACTATCATTAGTGTCAATAACTGTAGTAGCTTTCATGTGTTGCGTTCTATATGAATCACATAATAAAATGCTCAACTATTGCATTCAAGAAGAACGCTTGAGAGCAGCAGTGAGTTAAATGGTTAAATTTTACTTGATTTAAAAGCCATTCAAATATATTTTTCCCTTTGAGTCCCTTCATATCCAGTGGACAGAAATACACAGCCTCACAGGGCCATTCATATGCCTTGTGTTAGATAAGTATCAGAATGAGCTGAATCAGCCTCCCAAGGTGCCTAATTATTTCCCTTTACTACAAAGGAAGCTCAAGGTGACTGACTGGCAGTTAACCTCAAATGCTGAAACCTGCCATGTGACTTCCACTCTCATAGATGGAGATAAGTATCTTTTAAAACCTTAAATGTACTGAGAGAGAAATAAATCCTTTCTGACAATACTAGAGGGTAAAAAACGAATAAGTATCAGATAATACAAGTGACTCTTACTTGATAATACCATAAGATACTGAATTTTAAAGTAGTCAAGTTCCCTCCCAGTCCTAAAACCAAGGGAAAGGAGGTAAAATACTAGTGTTGAGGTACTCTAATTTGAGTTAATAGAATTGCTATAAAACTGTAATGACTGTAGTTAGGACTGGGGCACAGGAAAGCAGAAGGATGGGGGCTTGGTAGGTTGGCAGGTTGCAGGAACTATGTGTTTATTGTAGGTCAGTGTCAGGTTAACATGGTGTTCCCAGATGTGCTATAGTCCTTGTGCTGTGGTATCTCCAGAGGGGTTGGTTCTGGAGCAGGAGGGGCTGATGGGCGTGCATGACTACGGAATCCTGCCAGGTGTGCTGCCTGGCTTTGAGGGCTGATTTCCTAAAGCCACAAGGCTAGGAGCTGTAAGGGTTGTGAAGGATAAATGACCAAAGAGAAAGATTAGATATGGAGCTCAAGCTGACTTTGGTTTCACAAAGTGGGAGTGTCACTGGGTTTCTAGGTTTATAAAGTTGGTGGGTCTAGAAGAGAGCCTGGAGTGCAAAGGCCTGGTGGTATTCAGTAGTTCTAATAGTAGATCTGCCTTAGGTGGAACCTGTCTGCTGCTGTGTCTGGCAGCAGAAATAAAACCTCAAAAGCTTCCTGACTTAGGATGTTGGCTGTGCCATTTGAAGATAGCAGATCACACTGATCCTGTTACACTGGGTCTGTAGTGCCAGTTCAGGTCAGGCAGCACGGGTGTTCCCAACAGCAAGGAATGTGTGAGCCTGATTCAAAACAGCCCAAGTCTTCTGACAGTACATCCTACACCCTAAACTGTTCATCAGGCTAACTTACCGTGGATCAGAGATTCTCACTAATCTACAGATCTCAGAAACTACTGTCTAGTATAGATACCGGCTCTCATCCTGCCTGTGGTGGGTGGATCCTCCAAGCCCTGCCACAGGACAGGACCTTAATTGAGTTAAGGCTGGGGCTTGGGGTGTGGTTATGGTGTTGGAGGACTAGCAGTGTCTCTGGATAGGAAGGGTTCAGCAAAGCTGGGAACTGGGATGTGTGGGCAGGACAGGCTGCTGGAAGTGAGGAAAGGGCACTTCCAGTCCCAGGACTAGCGGGGTGGATGGAGTTTGAGAGATGCAAGTTTGCTATGAGAAATATTTCAATCAGTACATTTTGTGTGAACATGGAGGACTGGGGAACTGGATGTTGATGTGAAAGGCCCTTCTGAGGTTTGGGAATATAGGGGAGATATTAACGTGTGAGAAAGGAAACCCTTTTGTATATATGGAAACTTCTCATAATACCTAGCAAGAAAATAACTTTTTAACCTCCATGTGGCGAATTAGATTCTTAAAATATGTAACCTTATTTTAGAAGACTTAAGCTCAGGGAGGCCAAAGAATGTAGTTCAGTACTATCTGTGGTCAGCATCGGAGGAAGGTTCTAAACCTGAATGGGACAGGCAGGCAGCTGAGCAAGATGTGATACTACTGTCACCCTAAAAAAAGGGACTTGCCCAATCCTTCTGCCCAACTGCTCCTCTCCCACACTCATCTGTGTTTGCAACTAGACAACAAAAGTGCTTTGATTTTGCCTTTGTGCACTGCCATGAAGCTGTGGCAGGCAATTCCAGTATTGCTCAGAAGACTTTGTGGGCTGTTTGAGAATCATGGAGTTCATTCCTGAGGGAGTTCATGTTGATGATGAGTCTGGTCTACTACTGACATGTGAATGCTGTGGGCAGGAGGAGTTAGGCCTATCATGTTTGCCAAGAGGACCTACTTAAGATGGTTTATTCTTGCTTAAAGCTCTTTCAGACCATGTGTATTTCTCATCTGCAATGATGATAAACAGTAATAAAAGCATATTAAAAAATAATCTAAAAATAGTTAGCCCTTGCTTATTTACATACTTAAACACTGTAGATACTTAATTCTTTCACTGCATAAAGTACCAGTAATATTGGTGTGCTGCTCTGGGCCAGCTGCAAAGGTGTGGCTCCATATTGGTACATGTGGTGCTATCAGGCAGTGGCAGTCCCACCTTCCTGCTCTGCCAGGTGCTATTTCCTCTCTTGGGAAGTAAAGGTGAGTTTGTTCTATTTGTTGGTTACCAGTAAGCAACAGACCATAGTGAGGTGGTTTAATTGCAAGGAATCCAGGCAGATCTTTATCTGTACCTGCAGAGGAGCTTGGGTAATACTGTTCTCCAGCCTAACTGGTGAAAAGCCTAACTGGCTGCTGCTGCAAATATTTATGTAGACATTTAACTTCACTTTCTACATGTATGAAGGCAAACAAGCTCAACTTCTCCCCTGTTAAAGGAAAATGCCCTTGTTCAAATAAAGATTTTTTGTGGCTCTGTGTCAGTGCTATTGGGGACAGTTTTGAAGACAGCTGCTTCTTGCTGATGGTGATCATACTGTGGTGTTTAGGAAACTTGCAGCACTAAGTATGTTTTGGCAGTAGCTGAGAGCAAGCATTCCAAAATGGGAGGCTTGTTAAGGCAAGGAGTTGGCACTGAATGGCAGACTCATGTAGACATCTGAGATCAAGCAGAACATTTCCATTTAATTGTGATCCCCAAAGTTGCTTTGGTCGGTACAACTGCTTAAACATATCAACACAAGGCTCAAGATTTTCATTACAATGTAGCATTCACAGAAAAACACTTCAAGCAGCGTAACATGCTTTGTATTTGACAAAACATCCCCCAAATATCTGTACAGAATTATTTTGATACACAGTATTTCTGGAACAAGATCTAACCCTTACAACATAAAACACAAAACTCCTTTTTGTCAGTGGTTAACAGCTGGTTTTGGCGATGTGTTTGTCATCAAAATTCTAGCAACAAATGCTTTTCAAGGTGTTTAAAACTGAGATAGAGTTCTACATAATCTACACTTTAAATGAAGATTCTGCTTCCATGATTTCATACATTTATTTGATGGAGTATCAGATTACACAGTCATAAAATTCTATTTACTATTTAAAGTAAAATGATAAATGTTATGAAAAAATACCTTTATAACATCAGTGATGCTTTAACTAAAGTGAATATTAAGACTATTAACCAGGAGTTGAAAGTTTCAGGCCCTGATATTGAAAGCACTTGTATATGTCCTTAACTTTACATGAAAAGAGTCTCCCTGGCAGCAGAGGGACCACTCTGATGGGCAAAGTTAAGTGCGTGCCTAAGGGTGCAGACTGGGCCAAAGTACTCAGAGAGGCGCACGTGTGTTACACAGAAAAACATTCTCAGAACATAAATAAAATCTGGGTTTTTTTAGTATATACATGTATATCTTAATTGGAAGGATGTGTTTTCTTTTTCTCTCTTAAAAAGGCATATATTCCCATTTCACTCAGAAAGTGCTTATGTATTCTCAGCTCGAGAATTACCTCATCAGCTGTGAATCTAGCATGGACAACAAATCTAAGCCAAGAATGCCTTATCAGCAGGAAATATTGAGGGAAGAGAAGGCTGGCAATCATTTCTATATACCTTGTATTAATAACAAACCTTCTCATAGAGAAGAATACACTTTTAAATATTTTCAATCCTGATATATATACAATGATAAAAATTCACATTTTCATGCTTTAGTGAGACACTTTAAAATCCTACTGCAGGCAGCTCTCAGAGTAACTGTGTCCAGTTCCTAGCAGCTGCCTCATATTCAGCTCTAAAGAAGCTTAAACTCTTGATAGCTGAGCAGCCGTGGGGAAGGAGCAAAACCAATTCTACCAGACTTGGAAAGAAAAAAAGAAAGAAGCAAGTGATGGGGTCTTTCAATTTCCAGAGGCACAGTAGCTCTCCTGTGTCCCACAAGACAAGGCAGTTCATGTTTCCAGTCCCATCAGACCTGCTTTGTACCATTTCTGATGGCAGGGCCCGAGGTCAGCGCCCGTTCCACACGGTCCTCAGTAGTCTAAAGGAAACGTACCCATCCCACAGCGACAGACAAATAGCCCTTTGACGCACAGCCGGACCCCTCTTCCCACCAACAGGCAGAACACCCATCTATTGCACCAGTTTTTCCAATGTACCAGGAAGTATCCCCAGGGTTGATGCCTTTCATGGCTATCTAGATGCACTTTTCTGACAAATTCAATGTCTCTGTGGGGAAGGTGACCTGGAGAGGGCCACTCTTGGGTGCAGAGCTGGCGCCGCCACCAGAGCTGACCTCGCTCACCAGGAAGACGCTCTCGGCGTCGTGTCCCTGCGAGGAGTCCGAGGTGTCGGAGCTGCGCAGCGTCCGCACGGAGGCGGTGTCGGGCTGCGCGGCGGCGCCGGGCCCGGGCAGCAGGGCGCGGCCGCCGGCGCTGCTCTCGCTCAGCTCGGGCGGGTACAGCAGCGTCTGCGACGTGCTGCTCACCTCCCGCAGCTCCCGAGAGATGAACGACGGCGACTGGCTGGACATGGCCGACGAGGCCCTGCGCCCGTCCACGCAGGTGAAGTTGGCCCCTGAGTGCTGCCTCCGAGCCCCTCCGATGCGGCAGAAGAGGCATTTGATCTTCTCGATGGCTTTGCTGAGCACAGTCTTGCGGAGCAGGATGTAGATCCACGGGTCCAAAATGGGGTTCACTGAGGCGATGCGGATGGCTTGCAGGTCAGGGTTTTGGCTGACATCTTCCACCGATTCTGGCCGGTACAGCTGGTTCACGAAGACACGGACCTACCCGAGGAGAAGGGGCAAAGGGAAGACTCAATTACATGATTGCGTCAGGACAGGAGAGCTTACACTTCAAAGCAGAGGACTAGATTAGCAGATGTAAACTAGGACAGAAGAGCAGCCAGGCAAAATTAGGCATCTCAGATGGGCAGCCGTGAATTCATTTTTGGAAATAGCAAAAAACAAAACAAAACAAACAAAACCCACCAAAACCCACCAAAACAAAACAAAACAAAACAAAAAACCCCCCACAAAACACCAAAAAACAAACCACAGATGACAATTGTAACACCTTTGTTACATGTAGAACAACATTGGCTTTTGGTTTTTCCACTCTCTTTCACCTCATAATTAATCCCTGAATCTCCAAATTTTGGCTGGTGTCTTTAAAATTTCCCAGGAACAAAGATGTAGACCTGTATCCTGCTTCCCTGGTCTACACCTCAAGTGTCATACAACCTTGCAAAGAGGTGACTGACTGGGAAGACCTGACCAAAGTTCCTCTAGCAAAGGTCTAATAATCACTTAGAAATGAAGTGAAACACACACGATAATCCAAGTACAAGAGACTCTGTAAGCAAGTCCTGAGTTGTCGATTCCCAAGTTTAGAAATGTGTTTTCCTGGCACCTGTCCTTACTGGAATTGCTTATATAACCACAAGTGTTTGCTTGCTGCAGCATGGTTTAGAAAAACAGAAATGTAAAAAAAAAAAGGGAGAAAAAAACACCCAGAAAGACAGGTCGCCCAGCTAGGAGATTTTTCACAGGCCATCATAATGAGGTTATTTCACCACTCAACTAGAGTACTCTGTTCTCTCATATAAGCCAGCATTTTGGTTTTACTTACAAAAATACTAATGAAGTGGTCTAGAGTTTAAATGTTGAAGCTGATGTGTGAAGTGACTATTTAATTAGTGATTCTAGTTTATCATGCACAAATTTTAAAACTGAAAGGCCCTGTCTTCTACACGGACATGCACTCTTCAGCTTTTTCTTCTAGTTTCTTCTTCATCTGAACTCCCTCCTCGTTTAGAAGCCACTTTTGTAAATGCTGCAGTAAGGCACAATCCTTAATGGCATCAGAGGAATTTGTTGTGTTAATTAGTCTCAAATAGCTCCTCTCCCGTTTAGCAAAAGCTAAGCAATGGCCAGTTAGAGAAAGGCTTAGGAAAGCCACCGAAAAGTGGATAATGGAAGATTCTGTTTTCTTCAGGCTCTGATAGTACAAATCTAATAGCAAAAGGTTTTTAGAGGTTTTTAGACTCTCATCCTTGGCTTCTGGAATGAAGCAAGGCCTGCACAGCTATGAGGTTATGGACATGGGGGCAAGCAAGTATTTAAATAAATGAGCCAAATTAGCACAGCCCTCATAAGTAATTTTTTTACAAGTCCTGCATGTGAAGCCATCCAAGTCTGCAGAAAACGTCACAATTCTTGAGAAATTTTCTTGCAGAAGGGCAATGTAGTAGTACTCAGCCTTGCCAGTATTCAGAGATGGTGTGTTCTCCAAAGCTATCAATAGTACATTTAGAATAATGCAGAGTCCCTCTATGAAAGCCCTGTGCCTACAGTCTCTCTCAAATGGCCTGTCAAATTGATGATTGACTGCATTTCCTGTCTTGATACTTTTATCTAGGTTTATGGGTAATCTAGTGAATTCAGGATATAGGAAAATCTTTATAAATTCAAGATTTTAAAATTCACGACTGACTTTAAAAAAGCAGTCTAGTGATGCCAGTTTTATCTGCAGTTACTTTCCTAATGATTTATAACACTGCAGATGTCTTTCTGACTACTAATTGTTTATTGATTTATTAGGCCAAACATGCAATTCATCTGTTTCAAAGAGTATTCAAATACTAGTATTTGAAATACTATTATAATACTATTCAAATACTAGTATTTGGAATACTAGTATTTCAAAGAGTATTCCTATGCATGATAACTTATTTTTATGGCTTAAAAAACCCCCAAAAGTTAAGAATCTTACCTTTGTCCTTAATATTTGGCTTTACTTTAAACTATTCTAGACTTAATTTTATTAATCATTATCAACCTTCTTTATAAATAATTCCATTATAATTTTATTATTTTACTTATGGTTTTGACCGCTTGCTCCGTAAGCAGCTTTCCCTGTTTCTGCCGCGGATGAAGGATTCGGAAATAAATGGTTGACAAATAAGTGGTTGGTCCGGGCGCGCCGCTAGATGGCGCGGCTGCCCCGCGGCGGGCGTGGGTGTGCGCGCAGCGTGTGCACACGGACGGTGCGGAGGTACGCGTGAGGTGTGTGTGCACAGGTGTGCAACATGCATGTGTACACATGCACAACAGGCACGTGTATATGTGTAACATGCATGTGTGTATGTGTGTGCATGCGTATAATGTGTGTATATGCACAACAGGCATATGCATATGTGTAACATGTATGTGTGTATGTGCATAAAGTGTAGGTATGTATAATGTACATGTGTATAATGTGTACCTATGTACAACAGGCACGTGTATATGTGTAACATGTATGCGTGTATGTGTGTGAGATGTGTGTGCATGTGTATAATGTGTTATATGCACAACCGGCATGTGCATATGTGTAACATGTATGTGTGTATGTGCATAAAGTGTAGGTATGTATAATGTGCATGTGTATAATGTGTATACATGTAAAACAGGCACATGTATATGTGTAACATGTATGTGTGAGATGTGTGTGCATGTATATAATGTGTACCTATGTACAACAGGTATGTGTATATGTGTAACATGTATTTATGTGTGAGATGTGTATGTATAATGGGTATATATGCACAGCAGGCATGTGTATGTGTACCATGTATGCGTGTATGTGCATAAAGCGTAGGTATGTAGAATGTGCATGTGTATAATGTGTACATATGTACAATAGGCACATGTATATGTTTAACATGAATGTGTGAGATGTGTATGTATAACGTGTATATATGCACAGCAGGCACATGTATATGTGTGATATGTGTATAAAGTGTAGACATGTATCCACATGGATAACGTGTATGTGTGTATATGTATATGCATGTGTGTATGTATCTGTATAATGTCTAGAAATGTATAATGTGTACGTGTGTTTATGTGTAACGTGTATAACAAATCCACCCAGACCACACAACCAGGAGGCACAGTTTGAAGGCAGCTGAAGAAATACACAGTTCAACTTGGAGACCTGGCTTGCTTTTTTTTTTAACTCAGAGCTATAGTTACACGTCAGTGATTTAATAGTCGGATTGTTCTTTTGATAAGCAGCACGTGAAATTGAGGTGCTTATTCCACCTCTTACTGCAACCTGGCAGACTTTATGGAAAGACGAAAATGTCTCCCAGTGTTCACTCTGTGGCTGAAAAGGACTATTGCTAATGGTACAGGACAGCTTGTTTTATGCTATCTCTGCATGCTGTATTTCCTTTCAACAGCTACGCAGTGTGTGTGGAGGTTAACGATTCACAGAGTGGACGTCGTCAGGGAAAACTCTGATAGTACAAAACTGTTTCTGCTTCCCAGAAGAGTCCTGTAGAAAAGCTCCACAGAATGTCATATGTGTATATCACCTATTGTTGTCTTACATTAATCACAACAGGGTAAGAATTTATCCGTGTAGGAATGTAAATTCTATCCTTCTTTACTTATTGATGAAACAACATTTAGTAAAGGATCACTTAAAATAACAGCAAGAGATGTACCCTGTTTTGGCTACAAGTCCTCCGCTTCAGGAGGTAACAGGATAAAAGATATTGCCTGTCATCTTCTAAGCAAGTGCCAAGAAAGTGGAATCCATTACTAAATAAATTATCTAATGTGATGCTTGGATTTGTGCCATTTGAAATCCTAATTAAAGAAGGAAGCACACTAGAACAATTCAGATCTCTGCAAAATAGGGTTTGTATATTAGCTTTGCAGCTGTAGAATTCAGACAACACATCTTAAAAGTACAACCAGTTTATTTACAATTAAGAAGTACATGGCTCTAAGGTACGTCAAGTTTATACTCAAGACAGGCACTTGTAGGATCAGAGTCCTTGTGCTGTTTGTGCTTTTCCTTTTTACTAACTACAGATGCAAGTCATGATTTCTAACCCTATGAAGCATTATAAAGTGACTTTTATAGTTACAGTCACACTTGTAATTGTTTCCACAGCTTCCACTTGCCCTCAAAATCTCCCCACATGCTGATATGATAAATTTAAAAAACATATGGTAGTAAGCAGGAACAAGTTTTTCAGCTCCACAAGCCAATAACCTTTGCCCTTCAAGGTCTTACTGTCTGCTTAGTGACTACTCTACTGCCAAAAAAATCATGCCTGACACCTTGCAGTTGCTTATGGACAGTCCCTGATACTAAAAAGTTGAAACCTGCTAAGCCAAAAGAAAATTCAATTTTAGATTAATTAAACATCAAGTTAGAAAATCCTGATGGTTTCATGCAATCAAGATGTACACCCTGACACATTACATTTTATTTTTCATATCACCATAATTTACAACAATGTTCAGTGGTCAGAATGCAAAAAAGATCTCACATTAAAACTTTTAAGAGTATGTGACAGACTGCTGGAGTGAATTACATACTTTAAGTAGTGTGTGCCTATTTACTATTGAAAGGATCTTGGTGTTTATAGAAAGACTAGATAAAAATTTCTACTCTCTTCTTGACAAAATCTCTCCTAATATAACTTATTCCCTACATTTGACACTATGCAATTCTAATTTTTAAAAAGCTCAAAATATTTTAAGAGATGACATAACCTGTGTGGAGTCAAGACAAGAATGAGCATATAAGTTTGTGCTTTTCTTACTTAATTTTTAAACTACTGTCAGATTCATGTCTTTCTCACCCCTTTCTGCACACTGAGAACATACTGGGTTATATGAAGTTTCCTTTAACAAATCTTTTTTTTCCTTCATTTTTTCTTTCCTTTATATATTTGATCAGCCTTCAGTTCTGTCAGCTTCATTCAGTGTTTTGCATAACCTCCCATAATTCTGTTACAGCACTTGTGACTTTAAAATTTTGCTGATTTTATGAATAACCATTAAAACTCTAAACCACTCTATGTTTAAATCATGTGCTGAAACATCTCATTATTAAAAACTGCTGTTAACTGTGACTCAGTCATTTCAGGACTGTTTAGTATCTCGAGTTTTGAATTTTTTTTCTATCAAACCACAATAAGTGGATCCTGTTGGATTTACCCCATCTGCTATCTTATTATCTTGTGAAAGAGTTTGTTCTAAAATGTTCTATGTGTCTCTTCCAGAAGTTGCTTTTCTTTGACTTGATGGTTTATTGAGCTGAAATCATCAGTGGGAAGTCAGCTCATTGAAAGAAGACTTAAGTCACAAAGCACCCTCTGAACCTGCTTTGTGTACCTGAATCATGCTGGCACCACCACCTCACCACTTTTATGGTTCTTGACGAGTCTCAGGCTGACCTGTTACAGGTGAGCCTCTCAGTGAGGACTCCCTAAAACTCCTCCGAGCCATGAAAATGTAAGTCTATAAATTAGTAATCTACCTACTTTGCCTCGTGGCTCTTTCTAGGCATTTATAGTATAAAGGTGTCACTTCTCTGAGTTTCCCCATTCTTGACCTCAGTGTCCATGCATCCAGAGGGCTTAACGAGCAGCACACATGGCAGTTCATCACGGCACTAAGCAGCAGAAGTGGCTATGGCTTACTCCTGCAGAGGGAGGCAAGAGACTTTAAAAAGCTACTTAACAATGAAGAAATTTAACCACACTGGACACCGTGATGGTGTGTATATATGTGGTTATTTGGGTTTGTTTTTTAGAAAAAGCTTCCTTTTGTTTTTAGTCATCCATCTAAATGGAATTAAGGTCTCTTATGTCATTTTAGATAGAGAAAATGCATACTGCTTTAGCTGGTAAAAGCTAACTTATGTGAACATTCTCAAGGTAAGACTCTGCCTTTGTACGAAGTGCAATCAAGGTCTGGGAGAGCCATGCAACTTTATCACCCGCACCTTCACATACCTCTGCTATATGCAAGTTTCTCACTAGCTACTGTTCAAACAATAAACCTTCTGCCCCACCCAGGTTCATTAATTTTAGCTCCCCACAATCTGGTTCACTTTCTGGTAAACCCTCTCTCTTGATTTCCGGTCCCCCTCCCCCTCCTTTTATTTTTTTTTGTATTATGTAAAAGACAGCGTAGGTTCAAATAGATATAAATTATTTCATTTTGCATTTCACATTCAGACTTCTCAGCAGTCCTCTTGCTGCTTTGCTACAGGATAAGGCTTGTTTTCTGAAGCTGTTTAAGTCCATCACATAATGACATTGTGTTTAATTCAGATAAGTTGCTCTCTGCATTTACCGGCATCTCTTTGAAAATGCACTATTGTTCTTTAGTGAAGTTTTGATTAATCAAGTTAAGTACTTGAGAGTACTTAAGCAGATCAATCAAGTTAAGTACTGTCACCCCTCAGTACTGTCAGGGTTTTGCCACCTGATGCATCCCGGTGCAGCAAGTCAGCTTACCCCTGCCATTTCTGGAGCTGGACTGCAGGGCAGGCTGGCACAGTTCCTGTCTCAGGCATGTGCTCCTCCCGGGGACATCCTGTGTGCAGCTCAGCACCTCCCCACCTCCTCTGGACGTCAGGCACTGAACACGGCACCATGCTCGGTCATGTCCTGGCACCACACCAAGTGACAACGCCGAAGGACGCCAGGTGGCCTTTGGTAACGGCGGGACACGGGTGCTGCAGCACAGCCACACTCCACTAGCTCCTGCGTGTCAGTAATGTGGCAGCCCTGGCCAACCCTTGTCATTACAGCTCCTCGGAGCAGGGGGACACACTCGCTGACAGCCGAGTCCTGTGCACACGCACTGCTCTGAACTTCCTCACAGTGACACAGTTTTGCGTCTCCAGGTGGCCGGCTCTATTTTACATACATTGCACCCCTCTCTGTGACAGAGGGATCCCCCTACTGACAAGAAACCTCCCTAAAAAAGTTATTTTAAAAACACCTTCTGTCTTATTCTAAAAGCACCTCAGCCACTGCTTGAGTCCCTACACTGTGTTTTGTAAGATGGCAAATAAGGCAAGCCAACTATTTGTTTAATGTCTCTGAGCCAGAGTAGGACAGGCTTTCTGACAAGCTTTATTTTGGTGGTTGGCAAGCAAGAACTGAGCCTCTAGCTGGTGGATTTGGGTTTTTTTGTCTTTCCTGAAGAGAAGGTGGAGGAATAGAAAAAAGTGGATCCTGTGTGTTCAATTTAATAACACTAATTGTATCAGCCTTTTCAGAATATGAGTGAACAGTTAGTTGTAATGTTGTCTGATGTTTCAGCATGATCTCAAGGTTTATGTGGGCCTGATTCCTCCAACACCCATTTCACTGAGCGATACACTGGCAGGTGGTTCCACTGAGTTCACTCCTCCCACTGTGTGGGGAACTCCTGGAAGGATGCCTCTGTGGGATCTACCCCAGAGATGGTGCATGAATCCCTGAGGAGTGGAAGCTTAGTTTAGCTTTTGGTTATGAAGAACTCTATATGTTGCTAGTGCCAAGGGCACACAACTCTATCTTTCTTTTGCACATTAGAGACTGTTGCACCCTTCAGCAACAACATGCACGTTTTAAAAGCACACTAAACAGCCAGAAACGCAGGCCAGACCTAAGCCTCACTTATCACGAATTAATTTTGCAGGTGAACTTCAAAGCGCCTTTAGCGCTCAGGTTTTGCTATGTGTATTCCAGTTGAACAGTGAAACAATCATTGAGATTTTTAATCAAAGTAAGGATTCCAGAACTTGGGATAAGCAGGTTTCTTTTTGTGTAAATGTTAATCTACTCAACTTTCTCTTACCATGCATGTATGCTAACAGCTACTGAGTTACTGTAACAGTTTGTGACACCAACTATAGGTGCCACAAATAAGCACCTCTTCCAACAGGAATCAGTTTGACAAACGAGACTAGGAGAAGAAAATACTCTGCAGTAAGGGTGATGGAACAGAAAAGGGTTGCATGATGTTACTCACCACCAGAGGAATGGAGCAGATGACCACGACTAGGGAAGTGGCAATGAGCAGAATAACCATCTGGATTTCTGCCCCAGCCATCCGACGGAAGCTCCGGCGCCTGCGAAAGTCAGATAAACGGCTGGAGGTGGTGTCTGTCCCCAAGGACGTGCGCCGCATGAACTGGCGGTGCATGCGAATGAGGGCCACGCACACCAGGATGTTGCAGATCACGGTCACCAGGATCAGGAAGGAGCTGAAGCCCGCGTACATGTAGGAGTATGCTGCATGGGTGGACACGTTTGTTCGCCAGTCTATGAAACACCAAGTGTAAGGGTACTGCAAAGTCGATTTGCCGAGCCCCATGCTGGGGAGGGCACAGAACAGCACGTTGGAAGCGTAGATGGCAAAGAGCGTGAGCCCCGCCAGCTTCTTGTCTACGTAATGGTTGTAGAAATAGGCATGGTTGATGGCCAGGTACCTCTCTATAGACATGGCACAGATAATGCTGAGGCCAGAGAGCCCAAAGAAGAGGAGGATGAAGGAGCTGTACTCACACAGTGCAGCTCCTCCTGGCCATCGGTTCTGCAGGTAAGTGGCAATCGTGACCGGACTCACCAGGCAGGTCCCCAAGAGATCTGTGACTGCCAGTCCACAAACCAGAGTGTAGAAAGTGGTCTCCTTCTGCTCCTTCCTGGACTTGCAGAGCACCACGATGGCTATGAGGTTGCCTACCACACCGAAGATGAACATGACAGTGGGGATCGTGGGGGGCTTCCCGCCCTCGGCCCCGCCGGCGGTCCCGTTGGCGGAGCCGTTCGCAGGTGGCATGATGGTGGGGTCGAATGACATGATACCCGCGCTGCAGCTGGCGAGCCGAGAGACGGCAAGATCGGGTCCGAAAGGAAAAGCCGAGTAAGGGAGGGGAGAGGGTTGTATAGTGCGAAATGAAAAATTCAAATGCGAGATAAGTTATTAAAAAAAAAAAAAAGAAAAAGAAAAAAAAAAAAAGAAAAAGAAAAAAAGTGGCGTGTTTCAGTTAAAGAGAGGAAAAAAAAAAAGTCCTAAAATGGGGCCGAACCGGGGTGTCGTTCGTCAACCACCGACCGCAGCCGGGGGAGCCGGGGCTGCCTCTTCCTGCCGCAGCGCTCCGCGCCCAGCCCGGAGGGGGATCGGGGCGGCCCGAGCGGAGCGGAGCCGAGCGGGGCCGCCTCACCGCCTCTCGCACCGACGCCGGGGAGGGCTCAGCGAGGCGCTGCGCCGGCGGCTCCAGGTGCCCTCGGGGCGGCGTGAGTTGGTGCCGGAGCGCGGGGGCCGCGGTTCATCCCCCGCCGGCGGCCGGCGGAGCGGTGCGGAGCGGTGCGGAGCGCTGCCGCGGAGCGCTGCCGCGGCGCGGCGCGGAGCGGTGCGGAGCGGTGCTGGCCGTGCGGGGCGCGGGCGCCGTCTCAGCCCCCGCGGCGCTCCCGCCGAGTTTCGCCGCGGAGGGCGGGGGCGGCCCGGGCCGCTCCGCCGCTGCTCCCCGCCCTCTCGCCCCATTGGCCGCGCCGGGCAGGGCAGGTTGCGCGGGGAGGGCGCGGCGGGGGCCGGGCGGGGGCCGGGGGCGGTGGCGGCGGCACCTGTGCGTGCGACCCGTGTGCCCCCGTGCCCGGCGGTGCGGCCCGTGTGCCCCGCCGGCCGCTCGCACCCAAGGGCCGCGGCGCTGGACGGTGTTTGCCGCGCCGCGGGGCCGTCGCTGCCCACCCCGGCGTGGGACCGGGCAGGGGCCCCGCTCGCCGAGCCCGTGTCACCGCGCCGAGCCCGTGTCACCGCGCCGAGCCCGTGTCACCGCGCCCGCCGGGCCGCGCAGCGCGGAGAGGGGCGCGGGTGCGACGGGCCGCACAGGAGCGCTCGGGCATCAGGGCGGCTCGTCCCGCTGCCAAAGCAGGGATCTGCTGTTCCGCCCGTTCTTGGCCTCTGTTAGTGTGGGTACGCTCAAGGGATGCATTTGTAAGTTTGTACCGAGGACTTGTTCGGTCTTGACTGTGAGACGATCACGCGTGAATTGGAAACAGGGTTACACTTGTTGGCAAAGCCCTACGATTATAGTCAGTCTTATCTGGGCTGATGGAAGGACAGCAGTCGCTTTGTGCAGTGCCCGTGTGCAGCTTTCACCCGAGCGGCGATGGTGGTGATAGTCCCATGTCCAGAATTGTCCACACGAGACCTGCAACCGCAAGTCTGTCCATGGGAGTTCCTGTGCTGTCACTTCTGGCTCGGGGACGAAGCTTCACATTGTGGTGCTGGATTTCACACCTGCTGCTCTAATTGCCCTTGTACACTTGGTGACATTAATTGCTACAAAGAACACAAAATCTCTGTCGCAAAACACAACATTTGTATCCTTAGAAGAATCTCTTTTCTGACGTAAAGGCAAAATGTATTATAAAAGTCTATTATTTGTCAGTCTTATCGTCTTCCCTCTCTTTTATTTTTTTAAGCCTATGAAAATGATGCCTGTGGATGCCTTTACTTGCTATCAGCAAAGTCATGATAACATCATGATATACTGATGACAAAAATACTGATGGAACAAAATATATGAAGACAAGTTTGTACTGTGGGAAAGAGAACAAAGAGTTTCAGTTCTCAGTGCTGTATGGCAGACATGAAGAAAAAAAGCTTTTTTTTTATTTGATCAGCTTTTTAAATTTTAATGTTGTTCTCTACCTGCTTTGAAAACTAAAATGCAGTTTTAGAAAAAAACCTTGATTTTCACTTAAGATATATAGGGATAAATAAACTATAGCTGTGGTGGTGATCTGGTGTGCTCACAGAAAACAAACACCATTCCTTACTTTTCCTTACATTTTGCAGGTTTTGATGGCTCTTCATTTTTTACAAAATTAAGAACTAATTCTGTCACCAACACAGGGGTACCTGTGGGAGTAGAGGTTGGTAATTTGCCTACATTTGCCTATCAGATGCAAATTAGAAGCACTTCAAAACAATTTCCAAAGTAAGTACAGCACAGAGGTTGCTTTTGCTTATCTTGTAAACAGTTTTCTGACTGTTCCAAGGAAGCTGACCCAGGTGCAGAGTGAGCTCTGAATTCAAGAGGTGTAATTGCATGTGCTTTCTCAACAGTCCTGTTTTCATCCACTGGGACTTTGGAGCTCTGGCATTAGAGACCATTATATGGGATTAATTTAACACCTGTGCAGCAGTATTTACCAGCATGGAAAAAGAACTACCTTGCTTCCCTGAAGCAGTGCAAAAGTTTTTCATGACTAAAGGCAGAGGAAATGATTTGCGTTTCTTGTTGCTACTTTTTTTTCCCACTTCTTTTCTCATCTGCACATCCTGTCTTATGTGGTATTTTGTCCATCTCATAACAGACTGTCTTAGGAAGGCTCAGTCTATAGCAGAGGGTGCCCAGGCTCTTCTGTGGGTGCATGTGCATGACTGTGGGTATGAAAGAGGGAATGCTGTCTTTTGTTCTATAAGGTCTGTCTTTTAATGGATACACCTGAAGAACTAATTAAAAAATGCAGGAAACTCAGGAAAATCAATGAAGAAACAGCATTAAAAAAAAAAAAAAAAGGAAAACTGTACAAAAATATAGCTTTGAGTGCAAGGATAGTATGATCAGTTTTGTGAAATAGTTCTTTAATTAGAGAATAGGATAGAAATCAGTCACACAATTGTGGGATGGGCTTTTGGGGATGTGAGCTTACTGTGTCTACCTGTTGTCTAGCTTTCAGAGTTATTAGAAAAATACAGAAACTTTTGGGAGTTTCCCACTGAACTAATGGTTTTGATATGTAGAATTCCTAGTCAAGATGAAAAGTATAATCATGTGAAATCCTTAGTCTTCAGAGCAAAGCAGACTCTGTGGAACTGAAGTGGAACTGAAAAAAATGAAGAAATTCCACTTGTAACATGAGTTGTCATCCTCTCATAGCAGAAATGTCACACGTTGTAGAATTGAGTAACCACCAAAGAACTTCTGTTTGTGAGGAAGCTACTTATATGAGAAGTCAAAATACCACAAATTAAAATTATAAGCTTCGAAGGGTAATCATATATGGGAAAAAACCTTCAATGAATTTCAAAAATCCTGGAAAATATTAGGACAGTCAAAATATTTAGGATTTACTCTTAATTGCCTCAGAATAAAATTTTTCTGATTATTTTGTTACAGTTTTTAGAATGTTAATTGTGACACACATGAATCAACTACTATAGCTTGATCCGTTGAGATGTGTAACTACCTGTGGTCATATTTCTAGCTTGGTGAAAGATTTTAATTAAAATATTTTACTTTTTTTTTTCTTCCATATCATATTTATTCAGCATGTCTCAGCTGCCATGTGGTATCCCTTGTATCTCCTTTAGCTGACTGATTGTTCCAAACCCTTACCTGCATTGCTCAGGGGCAGCTGAAACATGCCAAAATACTATGCAAAGGCCTTTCTGCTGTTTGTAACTGTGATTTTAATACTGAAATGCCCATGCAGACATTTGAATTGATGGGTATTTTCTGGCAATGCTTGTATGAGCACCACTGCCAGAGGAGTGATGTCTTCAGCAGGCAGTAGAAATGTGTAACAGCCCATTTTGGAAACTTTGGACTGCTCTTAGCATGCTGCAGGTCTAAAAAGCATTTTGCATGCTAAACTCCCATTACATATTTGGAGTTCAGTAACATTCTTGACTTACTCAAGAGTTTGTCAGCCTTTCTCCTTTTGTGGAAAATTTGGCTATGGGAAAACCTTATGGCTGCTTTTTTGCTTAATTTTTTGCTGTCATACTTTTGACACATAAAGTTTTTTCAGGAAAAGAAAACAACTGTTAGAGCAAACTCTGTCTGTATGCCAAAATAAAATCATTATTAATAGACAATGAAGATAGACTGAACCAAATGTTACATAACAGTCTTTAATTAATAATTAGAAGAGAAAAATTATGCAAGGAGTAAGCTGAAAAACTGTTTCAGAGGAATTGGGGAATTCTGTAATCTCACTTGAATAGAAGTAGCACTGTAAGTAGATAAAAAATGATATACTTTAAAATATAGAACATTTTCCTGCCCTCATACTTTTATATAAAATCATTACAGATGGGTACAGTTTGGTGGGGTTTTTTTTGGTTTTGGTTTTGGTTTTTTTTTTTGGAATTTAAGTGATTACTAATATTGCTAGCATTATTACTAGCACATCTGGCACATTTTCTTTCTTCTTGACAAAACATTGTGATGAGTGGGGGCTTTCCCAGGATGGGGCAGTTTTTTTGGAGTGAAAGTAGTCCTGTCCCATTCCTGTTCTTTTGCATGCCTGTCTAGGGGAGAGCTGCAAAATGCCACTGCCAGGGGACCCAGTGGTGCATGGTGTGCAGGGCACCTCTGCACCCCTGTGGGACACTGTCTGTAACACAGCTCTATAATTTACTCCACAGTCATGTGCTCCATATTAGTCAACCATGCTACTGAAGTTTGGGGGTTTTTTGACTGTTTAAAGGATGCTGGCACTGTTTGTAGTACACTGGGTTTTTCCTCTGTAATAACGTCTATCACTGCACCAGCAGACAATTCTGTTTTAGCAGTTATGAGGTCTGGTAGTTGTTAAAATACTTAAAATACTTTGTTTTTTCAATCTGTTTCTTTGAAACAGTGCATGTTAAATTAGCATATCCTTCAACTGTTGCTTATACTGTCTATTTATTTATTTATTTATTTATTTATTTATTTATTTATTTATTTATTTATTTTAAATTTGGCTGGTTTTGCTGTACTTTCAGAAGCCAACAGCAGGAATGGAAAGTTCATAGAAGAGCACTAATAATTAGCTGTCGACATACTTTCTTTTTTTTAAAGCCCCAAAAGTACTTTTGACTATTCCAGGCATTACCTGATGTGCTACATGTAGTCAGCTAAGTCAAATCCTACACAGAAAAAGATGTTATGACTGAAATTCCTCTTTGGCCCAAACTATTACCTTTGCTGAAGTAAACTAGTAT
>NC_086283.1:86669806-86764806 GCF_021018805.1 Prinia subflava | reverse complement strand
TTTAACTAATATACACATTGAATTCCTGATGCTGTTTTCTTCACCAGCTGGAAAGCCTCTCACTGTCGGAAAGGCATTCAGTGTGTTTGACATTAAGGGTGGGGGAATGTTTGTGTAATTATAAATGTTAGACTTGCAAATACGCCTTCTGATTGCAACAGCCTGAACTTCCACATGTCAACAGGAATTTTAACTTCACAAGATAATCCTTGGTTTATGTACCTTGGCACCCTGCTCTTTTCCATATAATTTCAGTATGTATATCGCCAAATTGTAGCTGAATTTTACATGTGTGCACATGAGGCATTTGGATAATGTAAGTACTCCTGACTAAACACTGGGTTGCTGCAGCTACTGTGTGCAGCTGTAACAGTTTTAGGATTGCAATGAAAGCTGAAATCGCACAGCGTTAGAGTAATTACCTGTGATCTTAGAGGCTTGTCATATCTTGTGCAGTGCTGCTGAGCCTGGTATTAATTCTAGAAAGGCTGTTGGTTGCTGAGGTCTGAACATTTTCAAGGAACTCCATGTGATTCTTTCCTAGTTATGTAGCACAAAAACTTCAGTGATTTACAGTGTCTCCATGTTGCTTCACAGGTGGGTTACTTTTAATGTGGTGGTGTTTGTTTTTTTTTTTTCTTTCAGCTGAAGGAATTATTTAAGAACCTGATTATGGATTCAGGAAGCAGAGTGGCTACAGTTTTCATCTGATCTGAGGAGGAAGGAAGCAAGAAGATTGAAGCTGCAACCATGTAGTGAAGGATTGCACTTTGGGACTGTTTGCTTTAGGATGGTAAATGAAGTGTCTGTGTGCTTCCCATCCTTTCACAGATAAATGGAATTTCACATGCATGACATGTGTTGCGAATCCTGGGAATGATCTCAGAGAAATGATTACTCAGGACATCCTAAGTATTTCTGTGGTATGAGAGACCCCTTGAGACATGCTGACAAGAAAGAAAAAGGAAAAAAAATGCAAAGGAACAATATTTCTTGTTGGATGATAAGGGCCTCTGGAGATGTCAAAGGTTTATGCCATCTTTTTTGTAACTTCTTCCTGCCTGTGTATCTGTGATGTGCTTACAGCAGCAGTGCTTCAGCCTCACCCACCTGAGCAGGTGCAAGCATGGCAGTGTTGTGGGACACCCCCCTGACACGGCAGGTCTGGAAGGAATGTGTGTGAGGTATCACTCAGTTCAGGGACAGGTATGCCATGTGGAGAGCATTCCTGCATAATGTCCTGATGCATATGAATTAGACACTTATGTGATGTAAATCAGATCCTTTCTTGGAAGTGTACTGATTCATATCACAAGTCAGAACCTAACCCAGTATGCCCAGTATGTCAGAAATAACAATCTGTTTTACAAATAAACTAAACTATTTTTGATACATTCAGGGAGAGAGACTGTTTTATTTTAGTGATTAATGGTTAATCATATTCATTTTATTAGTGTGATGAGAGAAGGAATATTATCTGTAAAGGCTGTGGAAAGATGGTAGCTTTCACAAGAACTGGTGTGGCATACAAATTGTAGGAGGATTGGTGATGAGACTGTCAATGCTGGAAGAGAGGAATACAATAGGAGCACATGGAAAAGTGGAGTTGAGGAAGATCTGTTTTGTAGGTCTACTTTTTCTTGCGACTTCATTATTTGTATATCTTAAAGGTTATCTTCACTCTATTTCCTCATGACTTTCTGTTGGATTACAGTGAACGCTCTCAGTCTGGGCTGCTCCCTGTCTTGTGTGCACCCAGAACTGTGCTGAACCCAAGTGATCGAGTTATTTTCCCACTCTGGCAGTGACACTGTGCTTCTTGATCTCTTCTCTAAGCTGCTGGGCACTACACTCACAGAGAAAAGCACCAGAAGTTGCTGCAGCTTCATGCTTTGCTGTACCTAGGTGCTTGGTATTTCTGAATTTGCATCATTGATGTTAGATGATTAGGAAACCTCTAGGAAAAGTTACATACATAGCAAATCCCAACAAGTTGAATGCAGAGCTGCTTGGGAGAGATCTTGAAAACGAGGAGTACCTTAAGCAGTGTCATTGCCAGGGGACCTTCAAGACAGGCTTCCTTTCCTGAAACTGGCCATATGGCCTTTTTTGTTCAAAACCTCGTACTGTTCTGTTGCTTGCCTGCCACTCCCAAGGTGTGCTATGCACTACCTCAGCAGTTAAAAGGCAGCAGGCTTGCATTCAGTTCCTTCCTCTGCCTGAGGGAGCTCTAATCAGCATCTCCTATCTTCCAGGAAAGTATCCTGGCTATAAAATCCTGAGGTGGGATGGTTGCAGTGTCTCCTCTTGAAGGTGTTTTGCTGTGCATGGAATAATTAAATATTAATTGGGAGTGCGAAAGAAGATCAGTTTACAGATTAGCTCACACATCTGGGAGCAGAGAGACATGAGCTTTAAGTGCTAGCTCCAGAGTGCTTTGTTGTTAGTCCTGCAGTCTGTCTTAAATCTGGTTTTCTGAGGATGTCCTTGATAAAAACGTCAAGTTAAGGGAAGCAGCAGAATGTGGAACTATCCATAGATATGAATGGAAGTGAAACTGATTAAAATGAAAATAGTGCTAAAGATGTCAGCTCTCTTGGGCAATAGCAGCTCAGTGTGCTGATAGGGAAGTTTAACCAACAAGGATGATGCTGAGTGTCTAATTTTGGAACTTAAGTACTAAATTAGAGCATCTAAATCCTACCTCTAGCATACACAGATCTAACTGTAAATGTCAATGCATGCCGAAAATGTGAGGTATTTTTTACAGTTCCATGCAGCCTCTTGTGCTGGTATCACTGCTTTGCTCCTTTTTGTGTTGTGTCTGTTAAACCTCCTCCTTGTATCTCTTGCTTTCACAGCTTTCCATTTCTGTTAGTTCTATCAAGAATCTCTCAGTTCCTTTTTGCTAGATCCCACGTCTAAAATTTCTTCTTCAAATACACTGTGCTATGTATCAAAGCTGACTGTCCTACCAGTGGTTCCTCCAGGTTGTTTTTAGCTTTCATCACTTCCTTATTGGAGTGCTTTTGATACCAAATTAATCAGCTTGACTGATATATGGCAATGCATTATCGACGACGCTTTCTGCTCACTTTTTTTTTTACAGGAACTAATCAATGTATTTTATCTGAATTACTATCCTAGTTTTTGATGATTATTTTACTGGATAGTCATTGGTAATCATCTTTTGAGAGAGTAATGGCTCACCGAGTATCTTATAAAAATATATAAAGATATAAATAGTAGAACTTATCTGTACTAATAATATTTTTACCAGTGATTTAATTTCTTCCAGTGTTTGGGGACTATGCAATTTATAGGAGTTTGTTCTATTTCCTTAATAAGTATGACATCAAGACAATAAGGTGCTATTTCCCCCCAGTTTCATTACTGATTCAGAAGGAACTGGGATGTTAATTATATTTTCAGGATATAATCTGGTATACTTTTAGTTATCAAGTACTAAGCTTTGGGTAGTGCCTTCTGTTGTCAAGGTTGTGATGGATGTTAAAGTTAGCATTTTACTGCAAACTAAGTTTTTTTAGCAGAGTCTGGTCAAGAAAGCTAAATTGGTTGTGGTAGCTTGTTTTCACTGTTTACAAGATTTTGCTAACACCTAGTGTGCTTGTAAGACTCTTCCAGTAGCTAAGAGAGTGGCACACAATAGAATACTTCAGAAATTTTTGTAATAAAATATGTGACATCTGTAAACTCTATTGTCTTGAAATTGTTAATACAAAAGATAATGTTGTAGACATCAATTTTTGGAGCAGTTCCTATTCAGGAAGTTTAAATGCCAGAGGCAGCTGTAGTGAATATTTTGAAAAATTTGAGTATTTTGAAAAAGTGTGTCTGTTCTTGCAGGACGTTACTGGAAGTTCTGAGCATTGTGTTTTGTCTGGGAATAAGAAGAGAATGCGTTAGAGCAATACCTAAGCTCTTACAAACTAGAAAACCTGACATCAAGTGCTTTTTAATACTAACCAGAAACCTGTTTAGCTGTCTGAAATACCTAATGGTGTGGCAGATTAATGAGTGTTTTAATGATAGAGAGAACTGCAGTATCCATTTTAGTAGACCAATATGAACTTTTAGAAATACTATTTGTTTTATCTGAAGGACACACAGATATTAGTATCATTTCGTTTTAAAGGAAATGGATCATCATGACATTTTGAGAGCACCAGTAGAGGTAATTTTGATTAATGCTTACCCACTGATTGAAAAACACAATGCATTTTCATTCAGCCCCAACATAAAGTATCTATGTCTTTTATCTGTGCAGAGACAGAGTAAGAAGCACATTCTTGTTTAATACTTTTGTTAAATGTTTGCACTGTTAATTTATTTTTTTAATCTGTGCCCTGCTTTAAGCCAACTAAGTACAAGTATGATTTTCATTCAAATGGATGAACTCAGTTACTGTACTCAAGGTGTTTAGCCTTGCAATAATTTTGGGCATCACAATTCAAATCTAAATTAACTCCTTTTACACTTTTTTATTCTCCATCTCTCAAAATAGTTTAGTATTAATGATAAAACCTGATTCTCCTTGTGAACTTACCAATAAAGCAGTTATGATGCTGGTCTAAGGGGAAAAAGTGTGCAGATATGCTTGGAATTGCCCAATTAGTAATGTCTTTCTAATTCCCCTGTAGCAGGGAAGTAGTGAAAAGAGCTTTTGATATCCAGCCAAGAAAGTTGCATCATAAAGGTTTTAAAATGACAAATTAAATTCCATTAATTGTGGCCTGTTTCTACGAAACTATAGTGATGTTCCTAAGTCAAAACAGATTGAAATCATGCTGTGCTGTTCCTGGCTTGTGCTTTCAGAATATTTATGTTATCAGAATATTTGCTGACTGGTTGAACTGAAGGTATGTTGAAAATGTTATCAGCCATTGTCATGATGAGATGCACAAATGGACATTACTTTTTTCTGTCAGCTATTTTTCACTCACATTTTTGTTATTTTTTGATCTTGACACTCTTTGTGTCTTTTTCACTTCATTCTTCACATTTGTTTTTTTTTCAAGCAGTTTCATTTGATTTGAACTTTCTGTTTCATTCATTGCCTCAGAGAGACATGAACAGTATGCAGACCTGATAAAAAGTAGTATTGGATAGCAACTAGCATAAAGTCACACTGTGTGACAGCTACAAGCCCCCACTCAGAGTTTTTTATTTCATTTTAAAAACTGACTTTTTAAAACCCTTTTTCTTATGTTGTCTGCATTTTTATAGCCCCTAAATATGTCACTTTGGGCTATTCCTGGAAGTGGTGCAGTTTGTATATGGAGCAGGGGGTGTTAAAACTAATCTGGGCCATATCTCCTGTCTTCAGATTACCAAACTTAAAGCCATTTCTGAGCTCCTGTGGGGCATATAGTTTTGAGGAAGATTGCGGGGGGGCATGAAAGAAGAACTACATCCTAAATTTACATTTCATTTCCTCCATGCACTTTAATTTGGCGTCCAGAAGTTTGTTTAGCAGAATCCTTAGAGTCAACAGAACTCTTGAGCACTAATGAGATACAGAAAGATAAATACACTTCATAATAAATTCATGTTACTATCCACTCAGAACAAATTTTAGGGAGGCAAATGAAAATTAAATATTTATAAATAAAATGAACTGAATTGCAAAACAAATTTCAGTCTTTAAGAGGAAGGGGAAGCCTTCTGAAAGCTGTTACAGTAACTGGAAGGCTCAAATATTGCACAAGAGATTTAGCCTGACAGCAGATGAACACTTTAGGGAAATGAAAAACTGAGCAGCTCTGTTTCCAGTAGAAGTAACAGCCTCAGCAGATTACTTGTGGAGATTACAACCTCAGGAACAGAGAGCTACTGAGGTGTTTAATATTTTTGCTAGTTTTAAGCCTTAATGATCTATGTGTAAAAAGTGCACTGAGAAATGCTGCTGGCCGTTTTTAAAAAGGGAGCTCAGATCTCTGTAAAACTTGTCTTTTCAGTAGGGGTACATACTCTTACCGTTTCTCTCTGCTTTTCATCTTGCTCTTGCTATTTAATCTTCCAGTATTTTTCTGAGCCTTTGCCACAGTGGATGGATGCTGTCTTTTTGCTAAAAATAAACTTGCTGTTTAAGAAGAGTTAACAAAGAATTTGCTTGATGTCCTGCTGAAACCTGCATTCCACTGATAAGCCTTTCAGTTTTAGATGACTGAAAGGGAGATCTTTGTCTTCATAGAGATTATATTGCAAACAAAAGACCAATATGGAGATTTTCACCCAAAAAATGACCCTGTGCAGGTCTTTACAGATCAATACTTGTTGATCTGTACTGTAGGGGACAATAAAGATACTTTTTATGATATTTTGCTCAGGATAAGACACTGAAAAGAATATCTGAGAGGAAATTCATTACTTGGTTTCAGTACAACCTTTCAATGATGCAGTGAAAGACACATTTTAAAATATCTCCTCTGTTAGGTAGCCTCAGTTTTGGTTTTCAAGAATGTTTCCCTGGCAAGTCCAGCATTTCCCTTTTTCTCTTTGAGTCAGAGGATTACCCATATCACCATTTCCTTGGTTGTTACAAGGTTTCTTTTTTTTTTACCACGAGTTTCTCTGAACTTTTGCTTCCGCGTAATGATTTTTCTACTACTGTTTTCATTTTCTTTTTTTTTCTCCTTCTGTCACCACACCTACATTTGTCAGTGACTTCTGTGAACAATGACTTTTGGTGTTGCCTCATGTCTCTTGTATCCCTGATGGTGTGTATCTGCATTCCCTGTACACTGTAAACCAGGAAAAATGCCCAATGTTTGTTTTATCCGTTTCTAAATTTGCAAATATGGATGTGCTTCTATTGCAATAATGTTTCATAATGTAACTATTTTCTATGTATATATTGAATATAGTACCTTTTGTTTAAGGAATAAAACTGATGTTAGTTTTTTACACAATTAATCCTCCCTGAAGGAGATTTGAACAGATGAAGAAAAAAGAATTTATAAGATTTTTTTTTGCTACGAATTATTTTCTAGCATTAAAATAAGGAGACACATTCTCCCAGCAGAATTGGAGAACGTAAGTTCTAAGCACTCAGCAATCATATTTCTTGGCTGAAGTATTTATTTTAAAATGCAGTATAGTTGGCAAATTAAGCATGCCACCCTGGTAATCAACATCCTGGAACAGGAGTGAAAGTGAACAAATTGCCTGAGCTTGGGGTTGTCCTTCTGACTGCACGATAGTGAAGTGTGTCAGCAGGAGGGACAGAGAGAAGAGCAGGAGATCAGAGGCCCTTGGGGTGGTGTTGCTGGGCGAGTGTGCTGCCCCTGGCAGTTTCAGGGGCTGTTTGGGGTTGAGCATGTGCCTAACTGGGCCTAGTTCAAGTGGTGAAAAGCACAGCTGTCTAAAACAGCAATAGTGAGACCCAGAGATAAAAATAGCTTTCACACAGGTTTTAAAAGAGGTATTACCAATACCTAATTTGCTGGCAGATAGACATAGGCTGGAGAGCAGACAGTGAGGCTAGAGGGCCAGGGCTGAGGTGTTCTTAATCAGGGTGTCAAGAACCTTGTGCCAGACTTGGGGCACTTCTGGTCTCATGGTCATCACTTTGTAAGCTCTAGGACAGAGAAATAATTTGGTCTTTGTGTTGCTAGAGTTGCTCATGGCAACCAGTTTCAAAATGGGACTTGCACCAATTGAAAATGATAATTTCTTGTAAATCTGAAATCATATGCAGCCTGGGAATTCTTACCAAAATCATATTTTCAATGGAGATTGAAAACCCTAACATAAAGTTTCAGTCTATGTACATTTGTGTATTCTCAAATCAATCTTCTCTTTGTTCTGAAATGTAAAATATCCAATCTCAAAAGATTTGAAATATAAAATCTCGGAACTCTTAACACAGGAATTGCAAAAAATATATGCATCGGATTATATTCTATGCTTTCTGATATATAATATTTTTGTTTGTTCTAAAGATATGGAGTTATTTCCTAAAAATAATTAATTAAGACTCTCTCATTGTGCTTAGAAATCCTGCAGCATCAGCTTTCAGGGTTCTTGACTTTATGAGCTGATACTCATGATACAAGTTTTAACAAAAACAAAAGTCGTGGAACAATGCAGCAGCGACTTAGAAATTCTGTGCAGTGTTCATTAAGTGCTTTTTATCTGCAGCTCTCAGGTCCCATAACTATCTATTCCGCAGAAGCAATCTCAAGTCTTCATGAATTGTTATTCAAAGACTTTCTAAATTGAAACTCAGTGGCACATAAAGAAATTTATGACTTCAGTTTTGTGGAAGTTTAAAGATGGTCTATCTGGCTGCACTAATACTATAAAGGTAAGGACAGAAGCATCTTACATTTAGGAACTTTCTTTGATGTTTGCATCTCCACTGGAAAGAAGTTTTGTAAAAAATATTTCTCCACAAGTACCGTGGGAAAAATCTCATAACCATGCCCCAAATAGTGTAGAGAAATTTGAGATAAATAAGCAGATTCTGTATGACTTCAGCAGTCTTACACTGTTATCTAGGTTTCTTCTATAAGGAAACTTCCTCCTATTTTAAGATACAGTTTTTTCACCATTTTAGATTAAGCTGAATGCAGGCTACTGCTCTATATGTGGAGATTTTTTTTCTTGTAGGTGTTTGTTGACTCATATTGGGGTTTATGTTTCTGAAAAATTGTTGCCCTGGAGTACTTTCACCTCACTTTGGAGGTTAATTTTCACCTTAATCTGTATCTTGATCTCATTGAATGTGAACATACAAAGGCCTGTAGGAATGTGCAGCTGAGGGAGGATGGGGTTGCTCCTTTAAGCAGCAGCCCGAGTTCAGGGGTTTGTCAGGTACCATAGAGATGTCCCCTGAGACCATGTGGAATTGTCCTCTGAGAGTGGCAGTCCATCTTGTCTGGCCACAGAAGGAAGCTTCTTACCTTGGTGGAACAGTATTTTTATCTTAAATGGTAAGAACAAGTGTGATCAATCCTGCTCCCAAAGTCTGCGTTTCAGAGTATTGTATTACATAAGAGGGGACTTGTGCTGGGATATGGGCAGGAACCTTTAAGAAAACAGCATTAACTTAAAAATAAACTTCCATTACATTTTCCAAGCACTATATTTATAGAAATCTATTGAATTAATTTACTATATTATTTAATTAGATTTATCTTTTAAAAAATTATGTTGCACAGAAAAATAATTTTATTGTGATTTAGGTTTCCTTCCAGTGAAAATATGGAGAATGGGTTTGATTCTGGAATTTGCTGCCCATGTGAATAACATCATGAAATGAACAACTAGAAAACTGGTGTCAAAATTTGGAGTGAGCCCATGATCTTTAAATTATTAATGTTGAATCCAGTGCCTTCAGCATTAATACCTTTTGGTTTAAGTGGAAAGTAATTCAGAAATCTGTCTCCTGTTTTTCCTTTAGTCTCTTTGTGTTTCATATTGTTGTTTGCCCACTGATTTTGGTTTAATTTTTTCAGGTAAGTATTGTTTCCGTATCAAATTTCAGAAGTCTGCAAAATGTGTGGAGAGGATAGACGGAAAAGCTGTGGGTTTGTTTACCGCATTGTGTTTTTCCAAGAAAGCTTTGTGAATATTAATCTTTCTTTTCAATGGAAAAAATACTTTCTTAGTCATTGTGGGAAGGTGACAGTGCTTCAGTCACTGTAAATAAAACAGTATTCTTAAATACTGTAAATCTTACAGTATTCTCTTTCAATAAACCCCACGGTTTTTTTGTACTGTAAACATTATAAAGATATTACTCATTAATCATAATCTGGAACTGAACATCGGTTTTAGCTTTCATAGCTGTTCCAAGGAATAGAAAAGGGAAAACTAGGGAATTTTTTGTATGGACATGTCCTCTGGCCGTATGTTTTTTACCATGGAGGTAAACTTCTTTTGTATGCTTTGGCTCTTGTTTTGAACTGCTGATTCTGGAGAAACAAAATAAAGGAAAAAAAGAGGCTTACAGAAGCATGCTTTTGACCTGAACACAGCTACTACAGAGCTTCCAATTTTCGTGGTATTAAAGAACAAAGAGATTTCACTGAAGCACTGGGTAATAAAATGAAATAATGGAAAATGTGTCTACGAGGTTAAAATAATTGTAGTGATACAGTACTGTGAGGACTATGCCAAAGCACAAAGGGATGATTTGTTCTTAATTTTTGTTGCTAATGTCCTCTGTTGTTAAACACAACTGAACAAAACATTATCTCATAATCAAAAGAGGGCATTCTTAATGTCGGTCCTGTATGCAATAATGCTGATTCAAACCTTTCTTGTCCAAATAATTTGTAAACTTACAAGGGCTTGTGCAAATCACATGTTCAGCAACCTGCCTACAAGACCTGAATTCTGTTCATCTTGTTCAATATCAACTGGTGTTAATTCTTTGGATCAACTTGCCACTGTCATTTAGGCTAAATTACTTCATGCCATGTGAAGGGGCATTGATTCAAATGGAATTTAATGTGTGGGACTGTTCTGTGGAAGAAGGATGGAATTTTCTTAGCTGTTTCTTTGATATCAGAAGATCTGTCTGCTTTTTTCTATGCTTTTTAAGAAGGCAAGTTCATTAAATTCCAGAGCATATCACTGCTTGTGCCTTTCATTTGTATGTGTGGTCACTGTAAAGTAAGATCCTTGTTCCACAACTAACATTTTCATCTCAAGATGCAAAACCATAGACACCTGAGGCGATGTTTTCTGGCTGTATATCTATGTGGCTAAAACTTCATTTTCAACATCCTAGCTTTTGAAACTTTTATCTTGTTTATCTGTGATGTGTAAGCAGCCTCTGCCTTTGATACCTTTCTATGTCTTATGACAGATAGAAGTACCATTACAAAAAATAGTTTGAAAGCCTGGTTTTACTGAAGTCAACATCAGCTACAGCTGCTAACTGCAGTGGGACTAAGATTTGATGTCAGCAGCCTCTTGGAAGAGAAGTCCTACTTAGAACAAAACCACCTTGGAGTTCCTCTTCAGGATGAATTTTACTAAGGATTGACACCAAAGCTCAAGTGGAACATAAAGATAACGGCTTAGTCTGCCTCTGGACCTGAACGTTCCTGAGATATATTTCATCCCCTTTAAGTTGTATGGCCAGAGTCTGGATACGTACTACTCTTGTTTATAAACCATTTTATCCCATGGTAAGTATGGAAAATACTGCATAGAAGAAAGTATTTTTGTTATATGCTTTAGATATAAACTATTGACATTCACCTTTGGCTTAAGTTGTGTGGATAATTTTCTTGATTGTCATTGATGGTGTCATTTAGGATTAGGGTATTGGTCCTTGATCTCCTGTACTGGGAAAATGTCATTTGTCACTACTGCTTACATTACTAATGATTTTAGAAGTACAGAAGTGTACAAATCATTAAACATATCTGTATCTAGGAGGCCTTATTTTTCATTTTTAAGGCAATATTTTGTCAGAACTTGATTATTTGATAATTGTTTCACTTGACAGCTGTGTTGCTTTAAATTTTCCTCTTTTGATGGCTTGGACTGCAGATGTATGTTTCCATACTAAAAAAGATGAACACAGTGAAGGAGGAGTTGGTTTAAGTCAAATAACAGGAATGTGTTTTATTTGGACAACTGCTTTTTGTTATCATTGCTTCATTGGTGTTCCATTTTGGACAACTCCAACAAAAGGAGGTTGACAAATAAAGCCTGTACAATCATCAGGTATACAAACATGGCATTTGACTCAAGCTTGATGTTTGCTCCATTTTCCTTTTATAGAAAATGTTTCTTGTGAAAAAAAAGGTCTACATTTGATTCAACAAACACAGCTGGTGTTTGCATCCTTGAAGTCACTTGAGTTGCTTATTATCTTGATGTTAGTACAGATGGGTTCTACTAGTTTGAAGCACTAGAAATATATCTGACTTCTTTCCACCCCTTCTTCAACTTCATTTGTACACTGAAGTGTTAGTTCATGCAATTTCTATTATTCTACATTTTAGAAATTGCATTATAGCCTTGGATCTTTCCTCTGGACCCCTCCCCTCAGCACAAGGTCTTTGCATCAATCTTCCTGCATATCTAGCTGAATTTTGTCATTCTCTGATGGAGTTATGGTCCTGGAAATAGAAAACAAAGTACAGAAGCACCAAGCTAGTTAATTTGTAGAGCAGGATTTTTTTTTAATCCTCATTAGTTGGAAAGGACAAAATAACATCATAAGGTTTTTGGTTTTTAATTAATGGCTGCCAGAAAGGTGGACTAAGTATATTTATGTCTGTGCAAATCTCTGCTATGATGTGCGAAGAAAAGTCTCTGCTGCTTAGAGAACATACCTAAGACCTGTAAATGTTAAAGAGTCATGCATTTTTAATACTGAAAGGAGATTGCTTTTAAGTATCAGAAACTAAGTTACCCCAAATGGCAGAATCTCACACAGGAAATGAATTAAAAATCTCTCATACAATAGGAAGACGTGTGGTATTCCTGAAGTGATTAGATTTCCTGTGGTGCCTTTTAGACATTAACTGCAATAAAACAAGCACTTAAATTTTCTGTTTATGAAATTAAAGCACATGAAGTTGTATTTCCATGAGTAAGATTTATGGTTAAATGTAATAAAAAGTTCAGGCCAGCCTGAGTCACAACATTGTTTCCTACAGGAGCCACTGCAATCGGTGGGCAGTGCTGTTGTCACCAGTGGGATTGCTGAGTCTCTGGAAGGGTTGTACAGATGAGCTTTGCAGACAGGTTGGAGTTTGTTCAGAGGGAGTACTAATTACTGTATTAATTAATTAATACGACATTAATTTCTGGCAAAATTAAACTGCTGCACTTTGACGGTTATGTGAAAGTGAAGTTAAAGTTTATTCAGTGAGGCTTGTTGTGCTCACCTGTCCGTGTCAGGAACGCTCTGTGTGTGTGTCTCATCAGTTTCATCACAGTCCCTTCGGTAGCTGTGTGTTTACACAGAGCCTTTATGTGCACAGCATAACATTCATTCCAACAACCTCAAAACTGGAACAGGTTTCTGCATGATCTTTTCCCCTTTTTCCTAGATCAACTCAGAACTCCTCATTTGTGCAATAGATCAAAGTGATCTGTAGTTGCATTGGAATATTTTAAATAGTGTGGGTAGCTCCTAAGTATCAATATTAAGCATTCACCAACATGAATCTATACCATCTGTGTACAGAAGGGCAAACTAAACAATTTGGTATGTGCTATTAAAATTTTCATATAGTTATGGAATGAGTCTGTTTAAATCCTTTAGGCTACCAATGCCATTATATGAGAATGAAAAATATTTGCTATTTTCTTTTCAAGAAGGTACTGTAACATCATTTGTAATCCAGGGTTGAATCTCCTTGAAAGAGAAGTCCATGGTTTGAATTGATGTTTGTGGATCGGGACTATGTCCTGAGCCATCAGAATGTGGTTGCCATTGCACTGGGCAAATGTAAAGTGGTGTAAGTGTAGAACTCATGCTGCACAGACCTCCAGGATCTGAGCTGGCTGATCTTGCTTATGACTCACTGTGTCCGCTTTTACAGGGGACACACTCATACAAAGCTCAAAGGAGGCTTGGAACTGGAAATGAGATAAGACAGACAGGAGCTCTGCCCAATAGCTACCTGATAAATACTCCTCAATAGCTACCCATCTTTTTAATAGGATGGTAGTGTGGGCAGTTTAATGTTTTACAGCCTTTGCTACACTAAATAATACAAAAAACCTGAGGAAAGTAACGTGGATGGGTGAAGCAAATCATATTTATTAAAATATACAATAAGTATGTGTATTTGAATCAAGAAGAATACGAACACTTGCACAATCCCAAATAAGTAAGTATTGTTCCTGCTAACCTTTATAGTAAATTTGCTGTTGATTCATTAGGGTCAGGAATTTACGTTGAAAAAGAAATTGAGGTGAAGAGAGAAGTTAATTGGCAGTAGCTGCACTTGTCATCAGTGAAAGTGCAAATGGGTTTTCTAATGCACGCTATTATGTCGAATATATGGTATGCTGTGGAAGCACACTGTGTGCCATATGCCTCACCCTTTCATGTTACTCCCCCTCATTTTTAATGACTCGTTCTGTATATTAAGTGTGGAAACTGTTCCAAGAGTGAGACTGGCACATTCTTTACACAGCTGAATTGACACGTCTGAAGCTGCCTCTGGCTACTGTTTATAGAGTGCCTTGCTTTTCTTTCATGGAGAATATGTTTTGCCTAATTTTAGTCATGCAAGCCCTTCAGCGTGGTGTTGTCATAGGTCCTTGCGCAGTAGAAGGCAGCAGTCTGCCTCCTTGGCCATATATGGCTTTTATGTTGTTGCTATATGCCTGCTCTGACATTACCTGAGTATCACATGCATTTCTTTTTGTGTGAACTAAGCGTATTAGGGGGAAAGGAGAAGGTTTCCTGCAAGAGAGAAACTGTCTATCTGCTTGGGACTTACGTAATGAGAGTAATGAAAAACAGTGATGAAGTAAGGAAAAATAACTATATTTAATTCTATTTGATGTTCCCCCCACTGCAGAGAAGAAAATACCTCCATAATTTCAAAATAACACACTGGTAACGAGGGGCAGGGTTCCATGAGCTGCTTTGTGCCAGAAAGCAGTACCAGGACATCAGATGGCATTAGGACTGAGCTTTCTCTGCTGCTGTGACACCAGAGCAGCCACCCTATGCCCTGTCCCAGGCCAGCTGCCCCTCTCCAGGCAGTTCCTGGGTAGAGGTGGGAGTGGGCTCTGTCTAACATCTAATTCCATGTTCTAATACCCTCCCTGTTTTGCAGACACAGGCACTTCAGTGGTAGTTGAATGGAACCTGATGAGTTCATTGCCAGGTGCCCTCAGTGTCAGAAAATGGTCCTGGCCACTTTTAGTTGGCTTATATATATTTATATATGAAAATATGCATATATAAACAAACAAAATCTACACATCTATATAAAACAAAAACCTTAGTTCTATAAAGAGGAGATTTGCAAATCATATGCAATTAGCAATTTGTTTTGAATATCAGTGGGCCCTGGAAGTGTAATTTCTGTTAATGTCTCTGAAAGTTGTGCTAAAACTTTTAGTCACTCAGCCACACGCTTTGAAATACAAGTCAGTTTACTAAGTGCCTTTGTGGAGCCTCAAACTACAAGCACTCTTTGCATCACTTTTTGGACTGAGTTTTCATTTTCCCATCTGTTTTTAGAATGTCAACTCGGCTTTAAAACTTGAGTATGCTTGTTCTGAGGCCTATGCCAGCACACCTTTGCTTTCATGCATAGATGCACCATTTTAAAGAAAACATAATTTTTTAGGTTTGCATATTTAAATAGGTTAGTTGACACTGTAGAGGCCTACAGTTTGTCTTCTTTACCCATGCTTTACTTCTGCTAGGTGTGTGTTCACATCTCTGTCTTAGGAAAGCTACTTTTTTACAGTATGTATATATTTTATAGTTGTGCTCAGGGCATCCTTGTACCTTCATTTATTCCAGCATTCATTTCTGTCGTTCTCAAATTCAGCTTTGATGGTGGATTTTGACAACCTCTTTTAAACTGCATTTCACTCTTTATTTCTGTTTCTTAACAGCTTCTGTCGCTGCCGTCTCCATCGCTGATGTACAGTGCCCATCACTCCTTTTCTCTCAGAGATGTAGGGAAAAGACCAGAGTAAAAACAGTTTTGTTGTTGGTTTATTTCAGCAAGTTGCAGTCAACTCTGTCCATTACCAGTTAGCTGAGGAAGTATGAGAAATTGCTTCTAAAACAAAGGGTAATCTCCCTCCTATGTCTGGCTTACTCTTTAATCCTAATTGGTTTACTGTTCCATCCAATTTTTTTTAACACTGATAATTCTTTCTTTTTTTTTTTTTTTGTTTAATTGCTTTGTAATGTATAGAAAAAAGGGCAGACTATAAATACTTGGCATTATGTTTATAGTTCATACATATTAATTATGTGTTAGATGTGAAATATCTCCTGTTTGTGCTTGAGTTTCTAATGTTTTCATGTCAATTAATTACCTTGTTCTTGTGTCATGAGTCAGGGATAAGGAAAAACTTTATTTGCTTTCTCCATACTTCATCATAGTGCACATTTGTCATTGTTGGCCTGGTCCTTTCAGAAGATAATAAGTTTTTATCCTTTCTGATTATTGTATGTGAAGTGTCCAGTCCTTTGATCATTTACACTGCTATTCTCTGAACCTTGCATAGTTCTGCAATATCCTTTTGGAGACTGGGTAATCAGAAGCACGTACAGCATTCCAGGTGAGACTCCACCACTGATTTATATCATGGCATTACAATACTTTCTGCATTATTCACCATCCTATGTCTTATCCTTCAAAACATCATGTCTGCTTTTTTTACCACAGCTCAGCATTGAGCTGAGGTCCTTAATGAGTTTTCTACAGTGATACCAGACTATTTTCAAAAGTTCATACAGTTAATTTAGGATGATGAAAGTACACTCTTCCTTTTTTCTTCTGTCCAATGTGGGTTATTTTGTATGTACTAACATTGAGTTTCATTTGCCACTTTGGTGATTACTTTGGTTTCTCTTGTAAACTTCTCACAGTCCTGTCTGGACTTGACCACCCTAAATAACTTTGAAGCACCTGCAGTTTTCCTTGTTTACTCAGCCTTTGTCCCAGTTTTGTTTCAGTTATACTTGAAAAGAAACAAACAGCTTGATTTTATACTGGTCAATTTTTTCAGTGAAACAAACTGAGCATTCACCATTGCTGCTTTTTTTTCCTGTGTGTTAGCTAATTTTGATTATGAAAATACTTCACAGCTCACATTTTTAATAGACTCTAGTTACATTTTGAAAGGGACTTCTTTGAAATCTGATTTTTTAGAATGTTTTATTAAGGTACACACCAACTCATGTTCTGTGCATGGTGATTTGTAGCACATAAACTCCTGGATTCTCAGAGTGCTGCTGCATAAGTAAATGTACTTCTCTAATTTTCATCCCTCTGTCATATTTTTCCATGGTGAAAAGAACAGTAGTCTTATGTTATTGCAGTTTAGTAGCTGGGTAAGCGAATGTCATAGGAGACAGGGAAAATGTGTCATGGGGGACATGGGGCTGGTTCAAAATGTGTCATTCATATTGTTTCACCCATTTCCTTAAGTCTCTGGTGATGCCTCTCAAGCCATTTGTCTCAGATCTTAACCTGTCCTTAGCCTTACAAAATTTTCCTGAACACTTCCAGACTTCCCTGCTACTTTCCTAATTACTGTTCCAGAAATTTAAAGGAATGGTTTCTTTCCCTGTCCATTATTTTTTCCCTCATTTTTTTGTGTTATCACAGTATTTGTAGTCTTCCTTTAGATTTTTCCTTCACTCTTTTCTTCCTTAGGGTAATCATTCTCAATATCTTTTTCAGAGTTCATGAACTCTACATTTCTAATTATTATTCCTCTACTCTGCACCATTTTCAGGTCATGCACAACCTCTGTGCAGTGCAGTTCTACAGACTGGACACAGCTGACACTTTTCCACAGCTGAGCAGAGGTAGAGAAGGTAGTCCCTTAAACCTTATCTCAGGAAGGCAGTTTCAAGGACTGGAAAGCAAAAACAGTCAGAGTGTCAAAGAGAAGGAAAGCCCCAAATCTGCAGTTTGTTCCACTGATTCTTCCATTGATGCTCCCGGATACCTGTCATCAGCTGACATCTCTGAATCTCAGTTTGTGCCCATGAAACTTTGCTATCAGGATTGAAAAATACATTTGCTGGGAGAGGTAGTATGAATAACTTCAGCAAATTTAGCTTTGTTTACTTTTATCTGGCATTTTATATCACGATTTTGTTGAACATCCCAGATGATATTTTCACTTTTGAAGTACTACTGCAGTATCATTCCACACAATGTTTAAAAGTCTTTAAGATACCGGAGCTAAATATCTTATATTTTGTTTTATAAAGAGTTTCCATGGATGAGAGTATGAAAAAGTAAAAGACTGTTTTCATTTTACTAATGAGGTGATTCTTTGTCTTCCTTGTTTGGGAGGGAATGGGAAGGCCCATGCCTTATCTGGTGTAAATTATTTGCTTAAACGTTTTCAACTTTTTCATAAATAACTAGATGACAATTTTGACAACTGTTGATTTTTTGTATAGTAATGCAAGAAATATGTGGAAAATATAATAATTGCTTTACAGATCCCACATAATTCAGTTTGCCTTTGAAGAGAGGTTGTCAAATTGTGGCAGGAAAGCTGGTTTTTTGCAGTATGGATCAGATAGAAGAGGATTAGGGCGTAAGGTATTTTAGGCTTTTCAGCTTTAAGTAAAAGTCAGAATTTGAGGAACCCACTGTATTTCTGTGAACCGAACAAGACAGAATGGTCTTAATATTCAGATGGGCACCCTGCAAATATGAATACTGTGCTGTCTCTGGAGTACCTTGTGTTCTGAGAGCAGATGAAAGAGGCAAGGCAAAGAGACAAGGTATGTGGAATGGTGTTTTGTAGAATGGAGCCCACAGGAAAAAAACAAATGAGGCAAAGAACAAACACTGCTCTGATCCTGAGTGTTGGGCCACTGTGTACATTGTTTATCTGACTAAAGGTGTTCTGAGTTCTGCAGATGAAAAGCAGCTGCTGCCTGGCCAAAGCTGTCAGTGGGCTCACTCAGTAAGGATAAGCTACATGCAGCTTTGCTGAACCTTTTATTTTTCTATTTCTCCCACGGCTTCTTTTTAAAAGTTTTTGGTTGGTTTGTCTTTCTTGGAAATAAGATAAATAGAACTGAACAGTGTCTTGTAGGTGCCTGTGCAATACTGCTTCCTAAAAGGATTTTTTAAAATATGTCTTTGAATATTCTTGCTGAATAATTGCCTTTTGGGACATTAATACACACATATTACAGCATTCTTAACTAAGGATCATCGGTGAATGACAGTTAATTGAGTAGTAAAAAATGTTCAGATTAGGCCATCTTTGTTTTGAATGACACAGTCCTGACTTTTATTTGTTGGTCTCCATTAGTCTAGGTTTGTAAAGATCCTCTGATACTCTCACAGCATTCAGTATTAATTATCTTGACACAAGTTTGTGTCATCTGCAGATTTTGTTGTTGTATTGCTTGTTACCTTTCATGAATGACTCATTTTAGTATGGAAGATTGAATGTCCAACCATCAGTTTGCTAATGTATTGTTCTTTTCTATGTATTTTCTTTCAGATTTCAGTCTGTACCATGCCAGGCTTTTATCAGCTGCTCAATCTGTGTGAAAGCTTTTTCTGATGACTCATATGAGTTTTTTTCTTAAATATTTACTTACAGAATTAGTATTTGGCTGCCATTTGGATATTGACAAGGATTTTAGGATTGTCCAGCGTTCATGAGCCTGGGCTCCAGAGCTTCACCAAATGATTTTCAGTCTTTCTTGTGGGGAGGGTGAGGAGGAAGTATCTGTATTGCAGTCTTAGGTATGAGAGCAATTCACACCAACATGCCCAACCAGGATTAAGTAGTTCTGTTGCTGATAATCACATAACTGTGGGGCTGAGCTTGCAATGTAATGTACGTATGGAAAGCTATGCAAACCTCAAATGACCAGCTCTGAAACGTTGCAGTTTCCTACCCCAGGTAGTGTTCTATTTCCAAACCAGCTGGTGTTTGTGCATAAGGTGTAATAAGTCTTTTAAATGCAGTCTAAATACTTCAAGATTTTTGATAGTACTGTTGGAGGATTTCCATTAGGACAGTATGAGCATATTTATCTTTTTATTTTTAAAATATGTAGATATTTTTGGGAAGTCTGTACTGTGGTTCTGCCCTCTGTTCCATGGGCTTGTAGAATATGCATAAACTTGACCTGGTAACCTCTGATTTCCTGCATTTCAACTGCAACTGACATGCCCATATCTCTGCTCACACAACTTGGATATGAAATCTCTCAGAAGAGAGTACATTCAGAGTATTCTTATTATAGGATGTACAATATAAGTTGAATGTTCTTTGCAAATGCTGCGCAGTACATATTTGTTCATTATGATAAGCTACCCATAAACCCATCTGTATTAACATTTACCATCTGTTTTGCTTCTTGCATAGTCAGATGATGTGGCTGTCTGAGAATCAGTGAATTATTCTGCCTGGCAGTTTTATCATCCTTGGTTTTGTTTGCATAAGTCTCTCCTCCTATTTCTAAACATATCTTGCTAGTCTTGCTAACTGTATAATTGACTTTTATCACCTATCAGCTCTTGCTAAATATGCATAGATACCATTTCAAAGATAAAATTCTCCCACTTTTCACCAGTCTGAACACCTGTGAATTTTGGATGTCTACATGTATTTCTCCCCCTCAGGTCAATGTTTTCTGAAAGGGGACATTAATGCCTAAGGAACATACTTATACAACACATCTTTTCAGGTACACAAGTGATTACTGTAATTAGGAAAGGAGAGCCCAGTGCATAATGCACAAGTAAACACATTCAGAAGTAACTGCTCAGCACTGGATTTAATTGTGTGACCATGTCTCAACCACAGGCATTTTGCAGAGCTCTGAGATTTTGATGGTTCTGTGCCAGCTGACAGTTGCTGAAGACATGTCCCAAGGTATTCAACACAGCTTTTAGGAGGAAACTCTCACTCATGCAGACTGTTACTCTTCCTCTTCTTGCCTTTCCTACAACTAATTTTCAGCAGCCAGCCTTGTCAGGCTGTGGGCCCCAAACCCACCCTGTGTAGTAAGAACCCCCTGTAATTATGGCACAAGACATGCAGGGCTGAGGCAGTTTGAGCTACATCTGAGGGTCTTACCTAGCATGTCATTAGTGTAACAATGCCCCTGAGTACCAGCTCGGTGTGAGTTAGGCTGTTGCCTGAAGAGCTCTGTGCCAGCATCACACTGCTCCCAGATCTGGAGGTGGCTTGTGTGGAATTATTTCTGCTGTCCCTGCAAGGCACTGTTTAGTCTGTATTAACACACTTTTTTACCTCTCTGCTAACTTTGTTTTTAATCTCTGGCTCAATTTATGCTTTTCAGCCTTAATTGCTATCTGTTTCACTGCCTCTCTTGGGAAAGGTTGTTCTTTCGAGTCTGTGAATGTGTGGAAAAGGGTTTATGATGTCATGTGTAACAGCTATTAGATTCTGTTTGGGCAAAATCAATGCATCTTTTTAGCATTTTTTAACCAATGTATTTCAAGATAGATCTTACTGTAAATGTATAAGACAAGTATGCCATAAAGCTCAGATGTAAGGCACAAGAACAAAATCAAATACGAGATCCTTTTGTTGCAAAAGTATTCATTGATAAAAAATGTCCATTCCAAAAATGTTTGAGCAATTACTGTTTCAGCTGCTTGTCTTTTGCCATGATGGGTTCCATCTTGACAGCAAATGTAAATACCCTTGGTTTTTTTAGGTTTATTATGATTAGAACTTATACAACACCAATTCTACCCATGGGCCTATTCATTTTCTATTGCACTATTTCGCTCATGTGTCATCAGTCTGACTGGATGCTTTGTCTTTTGTTTTATTCTCATTAAGCCAGATGGCCATGTTTGTAGACTAATTTAGAAATGTGAGGAAGAATTTATTTCGTAGACAAATGGGGCCATCTGCTCCATAGTGCCATGACAAGGTCTGGGACTGAGGATGAGCCTGCAGTTCAGAAAAAAGAAAAAAATAATGTTCTCAGGCAGGAGGATTAATCCTTCTTCCTCAGGGAAAAATAGAAGTCCCAGTCTACTCTTGATATCTGTGCTGGCATTTGTTGTGATGCTAAATTGCTCATCATGAATGATGTCCAATAAGTCCAGGTGACTGAAACTGCCACGTTCATATCCCTTGTCCCTGAGACCTAAGCTAGACTTGTAGCTAGTATAACCTGAATATTCAGAAAAAATGCTTATGTAAAATTGATTTTAAAAGAATGGGAGAAAAATGACAGAAGTTTGCTGCCACATGTTTTATGTGAATGGTGTTTCTCCAGAATGCTGATGGACTTTGGATAAATCCAGTAGATCTTTCTGAGCTCCACAGTGATTTTCTTCTGCATGGCAAATGACAGTGAGCCTGTTGAGGAATTTAACTTCTCAGCTCATTCCACAAGCAGGCATCACTCATATGTAAATACATATATAATTAGTATCTCTGGATTCTGTAGGTAGGCTTTATCTTGCCAGTGTCATTGCTGTTTGGTTCTAGCTTATGGAAACAAGGAAAACCAGGGAGCTGATGACAGTAAAGTGGGTCATGTCTGTGTACGGTTTGGCTGTATAAGTATGTCTGATTTGATTTGAGGAAAAATAAATATTTTGATCACATGCCAGGAATATGAGATAAACTTGTCTGATTAATAAGATTAAAAGACAAATAATGAGGCACAAAGCTCATGAGTACAGAGACCCACACAGTCCCAGCATCCACCTCCGTTGGAGTGTGTAGGAGGCCTCACAGATATTTCTTTATCGGAATCAGATAGTTGTTTTCCACACTGAAAGCAAACTCAGGTCTTGAGGGTGTAGATGTCTGAAGTCTGAAGAAATATAGTAAATTTGTTCTTATATCTACCAGCGTATACATGAGTTTTAATTTTAATAGTTTCAGTAACTGTGCTTCTATACAGGCAAGATTAAATTTTAGAATTTTTACAGCAGTGTGAAGTTCCACTTGAGCTCAGCAATGAAGGTAACTGATTTAAAAAGCACTTGGCATTAACAGCTTTCTGGATAAAGCAAACAAGAAATATTTATTTGGAATCATCAGTCCTTTAGATTTTCAACCTCCATGTGTTGCATGACACAGTAGTGTGAGCTTATTTGATTTTCATTCCCCATAATTTCTCTGATTTTTTAAAAGATTTTCTCCTGTCATATTTAAAATTAGGTTGTATTTATTTTTTAAGGAAATGTGATTGCTCTGCTTGTAGTGTGATAATTAGGGCTATCAGGGTTCTAAAATTATTGTCATAAGTTTTCCACAGAGATAACCATAGAATAATACTCTAATATTCTAATAGTCCAATAACCATGTCCATAACCATAGAATAGTATTCTATTTTTCTTTTTAAAGTATGGAGAATTGGTCCTTTTATATCCTCTCCTTTGCTGTGTGCAGCAATTAATTTTAGTCTTTTGTTCACAATGGACTACTTACAGAGCAGGACTGTTTTTTTTTATAGCAAGTAGGAAAACTCTTCTGTCTCACTGTGGCATTGATGGTACAGCATATGGCAAAGATCATCATTCAGGCTAAGCCCACTTGTTAAACAGGGAAAAGTTAAATGCATACATAAACTTTGGTCTGTTTCTGCAAACGTGCATTGCTAGAGTACAGCTTACACTGAGTCTTGATTACTGAGGTCAGTGTATTAGGACATGGATTCCTAAGCTAAGTAGGGGAGATTTCCAGTGTTGCATTAGGAAGCTCACAGGCCAGGTTTCCTACTCTTGTGAAATGCTGCTGCTGCTATCAAGGGGTTTTTCAACCTACATATATTGACTTTCACAGATGACCAATACAGGAACTCTTTGTTTAGGCATCTGTTTTCCCAGAGGTTTATAATACTACTGTTCTATTTTGGAATAAAGTCTGGACAAGCAGAATCATAAATTCAGATCCTCTAAATAAGGAGCTGATGATGAGTTAGGTAAGAAAGGTAATTTTTTTTTTTTTTTTTTTTTTTTTTTTGATAATGCCTATCATTGTTTTTAAGACTAGTTTGGTGCTGTTCCAGTGAAGTCAGCAGAAGACCTCCCTCTGACTTTAACATAGGAAATGTTCTGTTTTTATTAAGTGTATTTAATGTAAAATCCTTGTAAAGTCAGAGAGCCGTCTGAGTTTTCTTTGATGTTTTGAGAACCAGCTGGAATTAAAATATAACACTTAACAGCTCCAGCAATTGAGACTCTTCCTGCAGCATAAATTAATGTCTGTCCTGGGTTCTGTCAGCAGAGTTTGCAGAGGTATTAACTTGACAGTAAAAAGTCCTACGGTGATGTTCATCAATCCTAGTTCTTGGGTGGGAAGGACATCAGAAGAAAGGATTTTATTAAGAGTGCCAGACTATGTTTAATTGGGTAAGAAAAGGTGTGGAGTTTTAAAAAGTAATTTTTGTGTCCTGTAAAAACATTTTTTTTTAGTAATTTTGGCCATACCCTTTTTTTTTTTCCTTTGTGGTGAGTCACAGCAGGCCAATGTAATTGTGACTTTCTCTTATATTAATGTGTTAGGTGGTTACTGCAGAGACCAAGCTGGCTGAGGGAATACTTTGTCCATCTGCAAGTGTGATCAATTTACTCAGTAATTGCTGGTGGACCAAGAAATGCACAAGACTATTCTGTCCTGGTAGCTCTAATAGCACTGATTAGAGCTCAGTCTGATTAGACATACTTGGTTGTTAATCTGTGGGAGGTAGGGAGAACTGCAGTGGAATGCATAGTAAAACAAATCATGAATCTGGAGGAAATGGAATATATCAATTCCATGACGTGAAAGACTACCAATGGATTCATATTTCAGTGTTTGCAGTGTACTTTATTTCTAAAGGAGTTTCTTAGTGGGACAGGAATATTGCTTTTTGTTAACAGGCCATTTTTACTATATTTCTTAAAATTACCAGGTAAATAGTCATAAGAACTGTTACAATCACAGATTCATAGAATGGTTTGGATTGAAAGGGACCTTAAAGATCATCTATTCCAACCCTTGCCATTGACAGGGAACTGTCCACTAGACCAGGTTACTCAAAGCCCACCCAGGTTGGCCTAGTTACATAGTCAGGGCTTATTGAGGTGTTTCGGGGTGGAGGAGGTTTGGTGAAAGTACCAGCTGGTTCTGTTGGGTTCTTTTCTGGTACTCCAAATACTTTTTTTCTTCTGTAATCAAAATATGTTTCTCACATACAGCATCATTTCATAGGAGATTTTACCACAAATTTTAGTATATGTATTTTGCTGCTTAACAGTTTGTGTGCATTACACTGTCAACACATTTAGTCAAAATGAGAGTAACTTTACAGTTACCAACTTGGAGCTGCTGGAAATTGATATTGTCTCAATCAACTGGTTTGTGTGATTTATTTTTTAAAAGGTGATATAAGTATTCTAAACTTAGAGAAGATAAAACCCAGTATCAGCTGAAATAATATCAGCCCCTATAATGTGGCGGCTCTTTTTTCTCAGCCGTGGATTTTGATAAGAAAATCGCTGTTCTGAAATATTAATCAAGAATATTACTCTAGTGTTTGTGAAGAGCTGTTCTAAATCTTTTTGACAGGACTCTGCAAAATGTGCTATGTAAATTTTCTGCACATGACATCTACAAATTGTACAGTGCCTATAGCTCACTTCTTTATTATAATAGAAGAATGGGTGCCTCTGAAGGCTAAAAGCTGTGAGGTGGATATCTTTTCAGAGTTGTGCAGCCACAAGGTATAAGTGAAGAAACGTATAACTTAATATTTGTTAAGCAAATGCATGGATAACCCCCTTGTTCTAAACAAATGTGGTATCAGCAGTCTTGCTTAGCATACTGTGAAAAAATAGCATAGAAATTTCTTAGAATAAACTTTGCCAGGTATTTATTCAATAAAACTCTTAAAGGCGTGGTGTAGCACTATTTTGAAAACTGTTGAAGAGTACTATTAAGGGTCTTATTTCAATACTTACTCAGAGTTTCGGTTGTTAGCTCTTGTGTGAGTCAGTCCAGGCAGATGTCTAAGTGCTTGCTTGCATGGACCTCACTGGGACTGCTCAGGTGCTTTAAGTTATTCCTGTGTTATTAAAATGATCTAGATGAAAATCTAAGCCCTGAGCTCTGAGCTGTTAGCTGAAGCCTTAGGGCTCTAAGCTAAGATGAGACTTAGAAGCTCATGTTTGTTAATGAATATAATTCCCATTAGCCTTTTTGGGAATGCATTATAACCGTGCCACCTGGGCAAAGCTCGTGCATTGGCCAAACAATCGATTGCTGTAGGTTCTAGATGCACACAACTCCACGCAGCCTGGAAAGGGGAAATCACCTGGACATTAAGAACCCTGCAGTAACCTCACTTTCCCGTCTCATGACCATAATCTTCACTTTCATTTTAAATTAGGAATAATCCAATACTTTCTCGCTTACAGGGTGAAAAGATATCTGCTATAGTGGTATATTCTGTAGGCATCATGTCTTACAGCAGATCTGCCTTTATGCATGCTGTTCTGTCAGTGACCCATTCTTTTTGTTTCCTTCATGTGTCCCTCTTGCTTCCCAGCCCATTCTGAGGTCTGTATGGAGTTAGTATGGTTATCCTGCATAACCACAGTGCTCCCTGTGCAGCTGGGTAGTCACTTCCCCACTGCAGTTATATTCTACAAGCCTCTTGCAATAATCTGTGATGTCCTTTTTCCTGAAGCTCACTTTTAGGGTGGGTTTCCTCAAGAAGCAGCTAATCTGATAACCAGGTATTTGGTACAGTTAAAATCAAGTTATTGAGAACATAAAGCCAAGTAGGATTTCAATTTTCTGCTCTCCAGCCCTTCAAGTGTGAAGAAAAGACAATGTAATTTGAAGTAAATCTCAGTTTTGTATAATTCTCATAAAGAACTTTACCTTTTACTATCTACAGAGTATTTTGAAAATCTGCATTATAAGGATAAAGTACATTTGAGAGGTAATGCCAGTACTGTATGTCTACACAGAGAATGAGAGATTTATTTAATTGAGACTACCAGATTTGCCAGATTTGTTTCAGTACCTCAGATCATAGGTCATGGAAATGTGGTTGAAATTCTGTAAGTTTCTAGTCACACTTTGTGTTCCAAGGAAGACTATCAACATTAGGTCAGCAAAAGCTTTGTCTGAAAAACCTGCAAGGATATAGAATTTCACATCTTCTTTAGTTGCCTGTTCTAGTGCTGCTCTGCTGTCATACACTTAGAGTCTTTTTAGAGCAAGTAAAATTCACAGCTGTAATTAGTCTGTACCAAGTACAAAAATATTTCTCAAAACAACGAACAGGTACAATAAATTCATAAACATTTTAGTCTGGCATAAGCCAGCAATAATACTTGAAGAAGTGGAATATAGTGAGAGTGCCACTACACGGCAGTGGCAAATGTTGCTGGACAATGAGTAGGGCATTATCAATTTCAGTTCAGGTCTACATTTTGACAAATTGTTAGGAAACGATTTCCATGAAATATTCTTTGCTTCATAACTGGCAACATCAAACCGACATTTCTTAAATAAGTTGAGTGGTGTTGGAAGGGTGCATGTCAAAGGTACAAAAGATCTTTGGTACTGGACAAAGAGATTTTTTATTCACCTGTGCCAACATCAGCTGTTGCAAGTATGAGAAAGTTCAAATATCAACACAAAATGCCAGATTTTGCCTGCCTTTTAAAAAGAGAAATGTTACAGCAGAAATCATAGATTCTGAAACTTTTTGTGAATCCAGTACAATTTTCTTAAAAGACACATGTGTTCCACTATGTAGGTCCCTGGAACATTGTTGTATCCTGTGGGAATGTGTGTCTTCCTCTGACCTTGACAAACTTGATTATAAACAAGGAATACAATTTATAAAATGAAAAACATTGTTCCTTTATGCATATTCATTTCTAATGGGTAGCTGTCTTCTTGTATTTTGTTCTTAAATGTGTTACTATTCACAGCTTATCTGAATTCAGGAAAAAATTCTTTGACTGAAAAAATTGTCAACCTCTTCTAGGTACTATTTGGTGCCTCTGAGAGAAAATGCAGTAAAGTGCTTTAAAAAGCATTTGAAAGACTACAAGCATTACAAGCCAAAACCTAGTAGCTTTGATGATGAGATAATCCCTATTTTCATGTTTTCTTGTGTTGTAGCAGTCACTGTGCCCTCTGCATTTTGTTCCTGTGAGAAATATCAACAATATCCCACAATTCATCAAGGAGAGGTCCATGTGTTTTTCCTCCTTGTGAAGGAACAGGGTCTTTCTGACTGGCTGAGTAGCTGCATCTGTTGGGCTGTCCATGCTACACTCTTTCTTATTGTTATTATTCAAGATTATAGGCTACAGTTTCTGTAACTGATTATCTCAAAGGATGCGATCCAGCCTTCATTGAAGCCAAGGGAGAAACGTGACTGGCTGAGAGGGATTTATTGCTGTAAATGAGCTATATGAGTGCATGTGCTTCCAAGGGTAAAGCCTACTTGAGAGTCTACTTTGAGGTTGGCATTTTAAGGCCTCAGTTTAAATTTTTATTGTGCATCTGAGCAGACTGCATGCTTCAAATAACTGTGGAGAACATTTGTGCTGTTAAAACAGGGCTATAATCCACAATAAAAAGCACAGCTTTTAATATTTAAAAGTAAAATGTCAGTGTTTCAATCCATCACTGTAAAGGAGTGTGTCTGTGTTGCCACATTACACTGTGTTATTTGCTGAGGAAAGTAAAATTACATCAGGAAGCTAGAAAAACTCATGGAGTTTGAAGTTGTATGGTGTGCTATTTAGGCTTTCAAGCTACATAAAAGCAATTCCATGGTTAGTTAGTTATCATTAGATTAAAAAACTCTTTTACATATGCCTTGTATTACAGAAGTCAATGTTTCCTTTTGCCTTCCATGAGCTTGATGTTCACCTAATGCTGTTTCCACAATAAAACATTTTTAATCAAAATGAAAATCTGTCAGAAAAACTGAGGCTGAACCAGTCCTAGTACTGTCTCCAGGAACTGTGTGAACCTAGGTGTCTTGACTTTTCAGAAGCATCACATTTAGTTTTCTATTAAAAGGATTTCACTACATTTTTAAATTAAAATCTATCTCTTTTTTAAGTAAAAGACATGTGAAGAAATTTTCACTGTATTCATTATCTTTGTGGAAGGTATTCTCTCATAAGGCACATTTACTCCAAATCCAGGATACGTGGTTAGTCACTATCCCATACATAGTGACTGCCTCTGCCTAAGTAATTGGTAAATGTCTTTAAATAGACTCTTGTTAAAATGCTGAAATGCAAAAGTGCAGTCCAAGTATAATAACAATGGTATGTACAGATGAACACACTTAAAAACACTTCATTCTTAAAACTTACCTCCCTGGTATTTTCTTTCATGGAGAATTTCCTATACAGATGGCACAGTTGACAGAGGTCTGAATTCAGTGGGTAGAACAAATGTCACTAACTAAAGCTTTATGCATCAGCAGCCCCGACGCAAAAGCTGGACCAAGGCAGAAAGGACCACGTCCCTCTGATCTTTTTGTGTGCATACAGATTAAAAAGGTAATTAAAATACAGCAGCATCTCCCTAACTGCCAGATGGTACCATGACACTTCCCTTGCAATACCTTTAAATGAGAAAGAAGAAGAAAGAATTTTTTTCTTGGCTCTATGATTTGAGAGAACGAACTACCTTAGAAGTTTGAACTGGTGGGAGAGCAGCATTGTAAGACGAGAGAAATAGAGAGTGAAAGCCAAGCCACAAATAACTGCAACATTGTGATCCCTTAAGCCCCACAGTTAAGAAAGGAAAGAAAAAAATCTCCTCTTTGAGAATTCAGGGCGGGCAGGGGAAATAAAATGGGTGAACCGCAAGATGGAAAACTGGTTCCAGACTATGATGTTCTAGTGACGCAAGCCGAGAAAGGTGCTGCGGCACAACTGTGCTCTCCTGAGACCCGGCAGGAGTCATTCCTATAGGAGAGAAACCACATGAAGACAATGAGTAAGGGAAATTCTAACAGTAAAGTAGACTGAAAGAGACTGAAAATCCAAACTGTTTTCGTAAAACAATTCCGTGTCTGAGTGGAAAACAATGAGCCCTTAGCCACAAGTGAAATGACGATACAGCACGTACTGGGCGTTCTGCTCGACAGCTGACAAAGTAAGGGGAAAGCAGTGGAGGGGAAAAGATAAGTAATCCTGTAAAAAATTCTGCTTGGGTGAAAGCAGGACGCTGGTAGGGAAAATTTAGTGAATATGTCCACAATGGACATGGGTACATGGAAGATAGGAGTGTTTCTCATAATGAAGAATGGATCAATTCCTGGATCGAGTTCCATATCAGGTAATTATAGCTCTATCAAAAATGGTCTGAAACCAGAGGTACCAGATCCTCTGTCATCCATTATGAAGGAATAATCTCTACTAAGTGATTTGTAGTAATCCAAAGAAGCCAAATTTTTCTTTTCTTGATCAAGACACTTCGAAGTTAAACAGCCTGAATCCTGGTGATTGATTTTTAAGACATGTGAGAGCCATCTTTTCCCCATTTGTCTTCATAGAAGACTTTTCCCATAAATGTTGAATATGATTCTTGAACAGGATGATTTAAAAGGTTACATGATAAGTCATCCTATCTACAGATGCCAGCATTAGCTCAGTTGGCATTACCACTGTGCTAATAATGCTCCAGGTTGTAGGTTTGATCCCCATAGGCTTGATGATCCTTGTGGGTCCCTTCCAATTCCAAATATTCTGTGACTCTGTAATAAGGAATTTACCATGTAGCTTTTCTGAATGAGATGGAGAATTGAAGAGTCTCTGGAATAGTCTCTCGAAGTGTTCTGAGATTATAACCTCAAATCCATATAAATGAAGCATTTGTTAAAACTTATATGTCACTCTTGTTTGAAAAGCGTTATGTTTTAACTTCTTTCTCTCTTTTTTGTTTGTTTGGTTTTTTTTGTTTAGTTTCTTTCTGTGTTACCTGAGGTCTCTCTTTAGGTTCTGAAGTGTGGAATTCACAACAAGAAGTCAAATCCTTACATTCTTGGTGCAGATTTGCTTCCTTCCCTGAGCTGGAAAATTTACACTGACTAGGTATGGCTTAATTTCATACTTATATCCTATAATGTTTGATCATTTCTATGAGTACTTAGTCATGGCACCAGAGAATCCTTTGTGCTTAATACTAAACATTTGCGTAAGTTCTTGGAACTAGAACTTATATGTGTATATGTACATGAGAAAAAAACTGAATCTGATTTGAAAAGAAATGTTAAGAAGCCTGAGTGCTAAAACTTGCTATATTGCTAATGAAATACGAATTTTAACAAACATAGTTGACATTGATGATATATTGTTCAAAACTAGGTAAAAAAAATCCTGTAAAAAGCCTTTATTCCCAGAATAAATTCCATATGGAAAAAGAGGCAGGTACTTTTACATAAACTGGTAGATGTTTTTTCATTGACCATTCTCTTTCCAAGTCCATGAAGGACATGATACTTCCAGTTTCAGATTGGTCCTAATTTAGTGATAGATTCCCAAATTTTTTACCTGTACAATTCTTTCATGTGAGCAAGTGATTTCCTCTTACCCTCCCAAATAACCTTGGAATGTTGTAACCAAGTAGGTCTTTACCTGATTCTGCAGTTTGCTGTGCCCTTCATCCCACTGCTGCAGTGGAGGGGCTGTGTTCTCTCTCCCTTGATCAGAAAACAAACAATGAACACCGCATACACTGGAGACTGGGGCTTGATATCTGAGGGCCACTGGCATCTTAATTTTAAAAAGACCCCACCCTATAATTCCTTCTTGATTGGTGAACTAACCTCAAACAGGGTGAATAGAACTGCAGGCTCTTTTTATATCTGAGTATGAAAATAAAACAACTATTTCTGCTTTTATGTTCATATTAAGAAACACTGGAACCCTTATGGCTGTATCAGCATATATATATAAGTGTCAGATTTATTCCTCCTTGGTATCAGACAGACCAAGGTCCAAATCCTGGGCCACGCCTCTGTCAAAGCTGTGGTGTTATATGCACCATCTGTGGACAAACACATATCTGCAGAAGAACTCTCTTTAACTCCCTTCTCCCTTTTTGACAATTTCATAGCCTTTACCATTCCTCCATGTCATCCCACTCTCTGCTTGTAAGAGACTGGAGTCTCCTATTGGGAAATCCACGTTTCAAGAAGAGACAATCTGATCATGGCAGGTGAAAGAGGAATGCTGGTATCTTATTAGGAGGATTTCACAGCAATACATGGTAAACAAATGGGAAAGATCAAAACCCACAACCCAAGCTGGAATACTTTCCCATATAATTTACACTCTTTTAAAGTAGATAATTTGCCTACAGGTTCAATCCTAAAGTTTGATCTACAGGTGAGTGGACAAAATTCATTAGTGGGCCTAAGTGCATGGACAGCTGGAAGAATGAAACTTTAACGAAACGTATTTCGTGTGATATGTCACAGTAGATCATAGTGGGCCTAATAAGAGGATCAAACTTATTTATATGTGTCAGTGCTTTCCTGAATTTTAATGCTCTAGACTTCCAAAAATTAAACTTCAAAACGTTTAACTAATGATACCAAAAGCCAAAGTTGAGGCTACAAGTACAGAATGATCAAGTCAATCTATCTCAATAATCAGCAATAAAGATATGAATTTTTTAAGAGAGATTACTTGGAAATGTGTGTGTGGGTGTATATATATGTGTGTGTGTGTGTGTGTGTGTACATATATATACACACACACACACATATATATATATATATATATGTAATTTTCACTTAGCCCTAGTGAGTGCTGTGTCCAGTTCTGGGCTCCACACCACAAGAGAGACATGAAGCTCCTGGAGCAGGTCCAGCAGAGAGCTATGAAGCTGATCAAGGAAGAGAAGCATCTCTTATGAGGACAGGCTGAGGAGCTGGGCCTGTTCAGTCTCAGGAAGAGACAACTGAGAGGGGACCCCATCAATGTCTGCCAGTGCCTGCAGGGAGGCTCAGAGGAGGGACCAGGCTCTGCTCGGTGGTGCTGAGCAACAGGACAGGAGACAACGGGGCAGTGAGGGATGCACAGGAAGTTCCACCTGAACATGGGGAAGAAATTGACTGTGTGGGTGACCACACACTGGGACAGATTCCCCAGAGAGGCTGTGGTGTCTCCCTCTCTGGAGATATCCCATTTGTTAGGAGGCAATCCTGTGCCCTGTGCTCTGGGATGGCCCAGCTTGGGCAGGAAGGTTGGACCAGATGACCCACACTGAGCCCTTCCAGCCTGACCCATCCTGTGATCCTGTGGCTTGTTCCTTGTTTGGTTAGCAGTTGTATTTCACAGTTAGTTAGTTATTGCTAGCTTTATCAGCAGTGGGTTTTGTGTTAGGGACACGTGTCCTTAGGAATGAAACAGAGATTCAGAGATGAGAGATTGTTGATATAATGCCAAGTAAAAGAAATTTATCCCTGTAAAATGTATGAATTATTCATAATGCAATTAAAGTGCTTAAAGCTAAATGAAGTTCATCTCATGTTTGTTCAGTATGTGATATGAAAATACTTTGTTTTTTCAACAGAGTAAATGAATTTATTGAAATCAATAATTAACACACTATGCAAAGAAATAGAATCAGTATTTCATCATTTTAATTGTAATTAAGGTTTTTTTTATGTCAGTGTTTTTACTTTGACTTATTTATCTTGGTAATGCTAAGAAGAGCCTTTTTTGAACCATTAATTTACATTTTTCTCAGCTGAAAGGAATGGAAAAGCAAATATATAGCAGAAATCAATATCAGGGAGAACTATGGAAAATTTAAAGCATTTGACATTGTATCTGTTTATTATTATACCCTCTTAGCAATAGACCACCCAAAGACACTTTGCCTATAAGAAAATCAAAAAGAGATGAAATGTGCTAGAACAGAATCTTAACTGAGATTCATCGCCCTTGAAGCAGTGGCCACAGAGAGTGAGAAATAATAACAAGTAATTAGTTTAAAAACCTAACAGAGCAAACAGGTCTACACAGTAAATTTGAGAAGCAGCTATTAAAATTGTTCTTGGAGGAATATAGGAAGGAAATTCTTTCATTCCTAGTCCACAAGGATTCCACATTCCTTGGGGTTTACAATGAAGGGCAGCCAAAAACTTTCTGTAAAAAGGAAGAAAAACCTGTACCAAGTAAGTATTTGCCTCTGAGAATGAAATTTGTAGAACTGCATATAAAGAATGATGTATTATTTTCAGCTATATTAAGACGCTGCAAAAGTAAGGAAGCACTTAAGGGTGCTTTTAATTTAATTTGTTTTATTTAATGTGTGTTTCAGTTTTATGTATTCAATTTTAATTTAATTGAATGTAACAGAAAGACTTCTGATGACCTCTCTATGCTTTGGATTAAATATAACACTTAGAAATTTCCATTAAATGATGTTCACTTACTTTTTCGTAGCATTAGATATCATGACTCACTATCAGCATAATATAAATAATTTGGAGTTAGAGATTTCTAATTTGTTAAATGATAACATTAGTTTAATAAATATTTTTCTTAACCAAAAGAGTTCAATTTTATTATTTAAGAACCTAGAAAGTTTTTAATTATGAGTAGTCATTTGCAATTGTGTTAAATGTTTTAATGACATATAAAACTTGTCAGCACACGCCAGGTGCCAGCAGTTTATTTTAAATCTCCTTGCCTCGTGGTTTTTAGGATGAAGTCACATATGCTGATATTGTTATACTGTGGAGATGGTCTGTGTCTTTTGATTGCCAGGATTTTCAGTTCTAAAGGTCTCTTGCAACAACTTGTGGCAGAAGATTCACACACACGTCTGTTCCTTGCAACAGCCTCTGGCTGTTAAGCAGACACATTTCTTTATGTTGTTGAGTGCAGAGACAACATGAGAATAGGATGGGCTTCAACAAGGTGGGGTAAATGCTGGTGCCACCACTTCACTGAAAACCCCTTGCTGGTTACAAAGTATAGCTAGAACTTGTGCTGTGAATATTACTTTATGTTACTCACTTAAAATTCCAGACAGAAATATACAATTTCCTATCCATCCGTGCAAAAATACACCTGTTTATCTAACAAGTTTTGAAAATTTTCAAAAGTATACAAGTGAAGAAGAAGAAATATTACTATTTCTTACTATTTCTTCAGAGATTGTAACTATCAGACTGCAAGTTATATTGACAAATACAGGGCTTAAAACTCCAGTGGGATTGAAAGAACAAGATGAGCAACCATGTCTAGTTGAAGATGTTGTTGCAGGGGAGTTGGACTTGATGCTCTTTAAAGCTCCCTTCCAACTCAATTGATCCATGACTCTACAATTCTATGATTTTTATTATTCTATGATTCTAACGAAAATTAGGTTATTCAGCCAGTTTTTGAAATAAATTGAAAGAATATCTGAAATTTAGGTGGTTGTTCAATGTCTCACAACTCAGACAAGCTTCAGGCGCTGTAAATGATTTTTATGTCAGTCTTTGTTTTCTTAGTCAATGAATTTTTTGCACAAAGTAAGAGATACCTTAATGAGAATAGCAAACCCTCATTCTTCTAGAGCCCTATGGTTATCATCCATGCTACTCCTTCATTTTTCCTCCTTCTGTACACCTAGGGAAAAATTGTCATGACCTTGGACTTTTCTTTCCATCTGTGAGATTTCCTCAAATCACTAACAAACCTTGCTTGGGTTTGTGATTGTTACTTAGGTTTGAATTTTATTTAGCATCATCTCACTTTTTGCACTACATTGTTTTCAAAAATAAGTTCACTGGGGATTTCCTTGGCTGAGGTTTAATTCTATCTGCTCTGTCAACTTCTAGGTTCTTAGTGCCAATTCACAAGAATTTTTCCTTGATTATTTTAAATAATTCCTTCACAAATGCAGTTTCTATTTACAAGTTAATGTTTTAAATCACACTATAACTTTAGTTCCTTTAAAAAATCATTAGACAGTCATTCTCCAACTGGTGCCAGTTTCAGAGGAATGTGAAAAGAAATGTTATGCTTTGTGTGTTCTTATTTGTCAGACTCCTCTAGTAATTAAAAAAAAAAAAAAATTAAGTGGTTTTTTTTTCCAAGATCGTACTTGTCAGAAACCAGTTTGGAAAATCTAGTGCCCTTATTTCTAGATCCTAAATCCTTGAGCTATGTCTGTCTTTATTTCGGCATGGCAGTCTTCTTGTGCCACAGCTCCTTTAGGATGTTTCATTGGCTGAGAATGTGGAACATGTGGTTTTGGCTGGAGTCACTCCCGAGCTTGCTGAGACATTGTTGCATAAAACGCCAGGGGTATTTTTCTGCTGTATCATCCACTGACCTCAGAGATGGGAGTACTGAACCAGTTCTCCTGTAAAAATGGTAATGCTCGTGTTATGGTTTAGCTTGGCTGGAAAACTCTTTGGGCACATCACAATTTTGTCCCAGCATAACAAACCATGAAATGTAACAAGAGATTTGGATAACCTCTAGCCTCTGTGTGCGCGTGCTTTTTTCCCCTAAAGAAACAAATGGAATGGTGCTTTACACATCATTACCACTGCTCCTGAACTGAGGCTGATTCACCATCCACTGTAGCCAGTTTTAGGACTCTGCTTTCCTGTTGGGTAAAGCATGAGAACATCCTCGCTGTGAACTGGAAGAGCTAACAGTGCTCTAGTTCCTGACCTTCACAAGGGATGAGAGGGGCAGAATTTAAACCCGGTTACCATGTATTGTTGAACCGCCCATTTTATTTGTCCTCTCCTACCTGCTTCATTCCCTTTTTCATTTTCCTAGTAAAGGAAAAGAACTGACATAAATAATATTAAGTATTATTTTTAATATTATTCCTTACAGTGGGTCATTTCCATCTACATCTGTTTCCTTCCTTATTTGCCATGTTATTGATTTATGAGTTGAAAATTCAATCACAGTATATTTCAATGACCATTGAAATTCTTCTGTAGTCTCCAGTGCACTCTGAAAGTCTTCTGAATGCTGCATAACTCCTTGTCATTTACCATGTGATAGAAGGGAATTAAGTAATTTTACAGTCTACTCAAAAGATTTAAAAATAATACTTAATCTCATTTGTTACTTATTAAATCATGAGAATGTCTATCTTGCACAGGTAATAAAACCATGAAATAATTTATTAAGTAATTAATAACCATCCTACCAGCAAATAAAATTGTAGATAATATGTCTGTATATTGTTTAATATTTATGTGTGCTAGTTTACATCCAGTTCACTTGCAAGTTTAATCCTTGTTTTTAGGCTAAAAAAGCAGAGTGTAGTATCAACAATGTGGTTGAAATGAGTAAGTTAGTGGTTGCATAGATGTGTGTGAGAACACTGAAGTGTAAGGACTGCTCTCTAGCAATAACTTGCATGAAACCACCCAGAGAGTAACAGCACAGGAAAGTGAATCCTTTCAGGGTTGTTCATTGGGGCTGTTTAATTTATGAGCATGCATGTGGACCATATGACCACGCACTTGTTTAACACCTGAATTCCACTCTGAGCTATTTAAAAATTGTTCCATTAGCAACGGATTCTGGCATTTGACCTAGTCCTATCAGTATTGGAGACTTACCAGAAAAGTAATTATTAACTTATGTTAAACAGAATTACCGGCAAGCTGAGTCTCCCTCAAGACAACACAGAAGAGAAAGCAGTTTAAACTGCAGAAGATACCTTTGGGTAAACTCAGAAAAGGCAAGAAATAAGGAATCTATCCCTGTTGGGAAATCATTTGAAAAAGAAAATATTTGAAGGAGTAATGATTTTCCCAGCCAAGGTCTGGGCCACACAGTCAGCCAAAGAACAATGAATCAATACAATATATCAAATTCTGGAGAGCATAAGTATAGAAACTCTCACAAATGAGTTATGTCAGTCAGGATTTTGACATTGTAGTGATTGAAATCTCTATTTAGCACATGCTTAACTGTCTGTGAGTTCAGTCTAATGAATTATATCAAAATCAGAAATTTTCTGTAGAAAACTGATCAAAACTGTTTATTTTCCTATTAATTAAGCCTGTTTTACATGCTCCTTATTTAAAATGCAAAAACTTTCTTACTGATTGTGGCTAAGAGATGTATAATTTTGTTTGTTATAAAGTCAGTGTCTTCCTGCAGCCCCATATAATATGTACATCCTTATGCTTATATAACATATCTAGAAGAGATATCCACATCAACAGTGTATGTATGTGCATGTTAATTTTTCTTCCCCTGAAAATGAAATGAAAAATCTTTATGTTTTCAAGCTGTGTTAAACAAAAACTTCTCTGTCATGCCATCTCTGGTCTCTCTAAGTGCTGCTTGTGCCTCAAAATCCTTTGTGGAGTCCTATTGTCGTGCAGACACTCTACTCGTGTATGGTTCATAAGCCATAACTCCTTTGTCACTCTAGCAAGTCCTCTGTAGGGAAAAGTGACCTTATTAAATGAATTTCTAACTGGAACATATTACTGAGCTGCCGGTGTAGCTCTCATAATCCATTAGGAATGATTTTTAATTTTACTTTTGTTATTGATCCTGTTGAACCTGCAGTATCAGACTGAGACATTCTGCAGTATGCAGCAGGTACTGCTATCGAGTGCAATGTTTGAGTCACTGCTTTGCTTGTCTCAGCTGGAAGATGTTCTCTGTGTATCTCATAATGACCTACCCTGCTGACTCATTTGATTCAATCTTTTGAAAAGAACAGTGCTGTTCTCTACAGTTTGTAAATCAGACCATGTTAGGCTGAGGGCTATACTCATGAGCTTTGTAAATAAATACTGCTGGACTTAGACTTTTGCCTGCTTTTAAAGCCAGTTCTACATCTTTAAATATGAGATGCAATGATTATTTCTTGTGAGGTGTTACCTGCAAATAACTTTTGTGTGACTGTGCCTAAAGTTGATCTTTCTGGTCATTGCTGGAGCAATGTCCAAGAAGCAGGACAGAGGACAAGTGAAATGGCTTTGCTTGAGGAAAATGCTGTGAAACACAGCAAGCTGCAGAAAGGGAGTTAGCTGCAGGACGTGCCTCAAAACTCATGACTGGTCATCCCTGGAGATCCAGCTTATGCTGGGAAAGAACAACTGATTGAATTCTCTCAGAGAGAGCCCAGTAACCATGTAAGCATGCTACAGAAAATTCCCAAGACTGCATAGCAAGATAGGTATACACAGCAATACAGAATAAACACTGGGATGGGCTTATGATGGAGTGCCATCTGTGAAGCAGCAAGGTTCTCTGCAGAGGAGCTCTTTATTATAGCTGATCCTCATATCTGCACTTTTGAAAATAATGTCTTCCTGTGGAAGAAGTTTAAATAAAGCTAAAACTTGAATGGACTCCAGCTTCCTTTATTATCCCTGAAATTGTCACTGATTCAAAGAAAAACTCAAAGCATTTTGTAATGTTTTTTTCTCCATGGTTTTGGCAGCATTACACTGTTGCTGAAGCTCTCCGTCTGTTAAATGTCTGGAGGACGATGTAGATATTACACATAACTAGAGCAGTCACTTCCCTTTGTGTCTGATCCAGCAACCCAGTCTGATTTGTGCAATCTAGAATGGCAAGCATTAACATGACACATCTGAGGAAACGTGAGACCAACCTCACAGCTAATAAAACAGAAGACTGTTGATCAAATAAAAACATCGCATATTTTATTTTTCTCGTCTTTGATTAAGCATGACATAGACTAAGAGTGAGAAGCTTGTAAAGTCTAGACAATGCCAGATCTTATAAAGATGCCCAGGACATAATTAACTCCTTTCAGCCACTCATTTTTGGTAGTGGAAGGACCAGGCCAACTGCAGCATGTGCCACTTCCTTCCTCTCATCAGAAGTTGATGATGAAATGAGGGATATGTGGGTGAAGGCGATGCACTACAGCACCAAAGCTGCACCTTTTCCACTGAGAGAAGCAATAATGGTAATCCTTTACTCACCTGGAAGTTCAACGGAACACTGTTTCCTGACCCACTCTTACTCCTGGGACCTTCCAACCCAGACTGTAACATAAACCAGCATAAAATCACACTCCGAGATACTGGAATAAAAGGGATCTCCTTTTTGTTAACTTCTTTTTCCCTTCATAGGAGCAGGAAGTATTTGATACCTGCTCTGTGCATGACAGAGACAATCTCTGCTGCAGACCAGCTATTAAGTGGCTGTTAAGGTAAACAGCATCCTGCTGGGCTTCAGGGAAGTGTGCCACAGCCTGGCTTCAACTGGTGCTTTAGGATAATGGCTTTTGTGAAAAACTGTTAAAGCTGTTTGCATCAGGTGACAAGTAGTGCTTCTACCTAGTGTGGGACATACTAAAACTTTCTTCTGCTGAAGAAGACAAACCCACAGTTCTTACCCTTCAGCAGAGTGTGAGAGCATTTCAGCTCGCCCAGAGCCCACCAAAAAAAATCAAGATTCAGACCGAAAGAATCTCTTGTTTTGTAGCCAAATATCACTTCACTACAAAGAAAGAAAAATAACTTGAATTTTGAACCCTTTTCTCGGGAATTGTTATATAGGTTGGAAGAGCTAATGAAAAAAGGTGATGGGAACCTCAAAGACAGATTATTTAGTGTTCCTGAAGAACGTGTTTTTAAAAGCTGCAAGCGACAAAAATGTCTATCTCCCCTCATGGAAATCATTGCAATACTTTGTTTGAGGATTCCCCAGTGTTAGGAAGATTTTCCAGTATTTAACAAGAATCTTTCTCCCCCACAAAATTATTTATTTTTTTCTAATCTATTTTGGCCATTAAAACAAGCCATTTCTTTTTGCAGTAAACTGGTATGTGTTTAATAAAGATTGTTGTTACCTACATGTTAAACATTCCTGTCCTTTCTCCTATTTATTTTATCTATAGGCATGATAGAATTATTTCCTTTCGTGTGGATCCTGTGCAGTTAGTTCACAGTTTTTGAACTGCAGTTCAGAGAACTGAATGCACCATTCCATCAAAGCCCTGACCAAAGATCAGTAAAGCAGAAAGCAATACTTGTGGATAAACATCTGAGTATGGCTTTGTCTGTTTTTTGGCAAGAGCACTACTTTGTTGACTCATATTCAACTAGTGATTCATTATTATCTGTTCTTGGACAAAACACATAAACAAGCTTTATCCCTAAGGATAATCTTATATGAGACAGTCCTATATACTGAGTTTTTCCCTTCAAGACTTGAAAACCTTCTAATTCATGGGAATTCTGGACGGTGCTTAGTTTTGGACTAAATGCAAAACCCAAAATTCTTCTCTTAGTTCAGGTATACAAATCATGTCTGGAATATCACTTAGTCCTTGTACACTACATCACCACAAGCACTATTTTTTTTAATGTAATAGTGATAAGTTGTCAAACTGGATGCCACCCTTCCTGCTAAAATCACTCTGCTCATGAGGGGGCTGAGTTTGGAAACTTTTTCAGCCTTTCCGTTTCTTGTAAGCTTGGGAAGGCAATGTGCTTTGGAAAATATGCACATGTTTGTAGTCTAAACTTTACACTCAGATTTTCTGCAGAGCAGAAACTGTAGACAAAGCTGAGCAAGTTTTGAAAATGTGCCCCTTTTACTCCTTTCCCCATGTTTTGCATCAGAGAATCTAGACTTCACAGAATCACAGAACATCCTGATTTGGAAGGAACCCACAAAGGATATCTACTTCATCTCCCAGCCCTTCACAGGACACCCCAAGAATCCCTCTATGTGCCTGAGAATGTTGTCCAAACACATCTTGAACTCTGTCAGGTTTAGTGCTGTGATCACTTCTTTGGGGAGCCTGTTCCAGTGCCCAACCACCCTTTGGATGAAGAACCTTTTCCTGATACTCAACCTAAACTTCCCCTGACACAATTCCAAGCCATTCCCTTGGGTCCTGTCACTAGTTACCACAGAGAAGAGATCACTGTGTGCCCCTCATCTTTCCCCCACAAAAAAGCTGTAACTGCAGTGAGGTCTCCCCTCAGTCTCCTCCAGGCTGAACAAAACAAATTACCTCAGTCAATACTCATTCAGTTTCACCCCAAGGACCTTCATCATCCTTATGACCCTCTTTTGGAAATTCTCTAATAGTTTTATATATTTTTTATATTGTGGCACCCAAACCTGCCCCCAGCACTGGAGGTGAGGCCGCCCCAGCTCAGAGCAGAGGGGACAATCCCCTCCCTTGCCCCGCTGGCCTTGCTGTCCCTGATGGCCCCAGGACAGGGTTGGCCCTCCTGGCTGCCAGGGCAATGCTGGCTCGTGTCCACTCAGCACTGACCAGGAGCCCCAGGGCCCTTTCCATGGCCCTGCCCTGCAGCATCCTGTCATCAGTCTACACACACAGAGCCAGGGTTGCCCCATCCCAGGTGCAGAATCCAGCACTTTCACTTGTTTAACTTCCTATGGTTGATAACTGCCCATCTCTCTAAGTTGCCAAGGTGTCTTTGCAGGGCCTCCCTGCCCTCAAGGGAGCCAATAGCTCCTCCCAGTTTTCTGTCATCTGTGAACACGTTCGTTATCCCTTCCAGTCCTGTATCCAAGTCATTTACAAAGAAATTGAAGGCCACAGGGCCTAAGATAGAGCCCTGTGGAACCCCACCAGTGACAGGTCACCAATCTGATGTCATCCTGTCCACTGTGACCCTTTGTGCCCCACCCATGAGCCTGTTGCTCACCAACCACAGGATATATTTATCCACCTGTGAGCTGGACACTTCATCTAGAAGGACTCTGTGAGAGACAGTATCAAAATCTTTGCTGAAATGCAAAAAAGATTCCACCAACTAGATCCCCTTGGTCATCTGGGTGGGTTACCTTATCATGAAAGGAAATTGGGTTTGATAAGCAGGACTTTCCTCTCATGAAGCTGAGCTGGCTGTGACTGATGATTGTGCTGACCTTTAGGTGTATTTCAGTACCTTCCAGAATAATTTTCTCCATAACTTTACTAGACACTGAAGTGAGGCTGACAGGCCTAAAGCTTCTGGGTCCTCCTTCTTGCTACTGAAGACTGGGACAATGTTCTCTAGCTTCCAGTCAGCTAGGACCTCTTAGGATTCCCAAGACTGCTTATAAATTGAGAGAGACTCTGTAATGACATCAGCAAGGGATATGAGGATTCTTGAATGAATCCCATTTTGTCCCATGTATTTGTACAGAGCTGGAACAGCAGATCACACACAGTTTCAGGAATGAGTGAGTGTAGGTTGATCATTCACAGTCATGGTCCTCCAGCTCAGGGCACCAAGACCCCCTTGGTCCATCACTTGTGTAAGATCATAGTATTTGGAATCTTAGCATTATATTATTCTCTTTTATATTAGATATAAAATATATATTATTTATTATAGTCTCTTAGAATAAGATCTTAATTTTAATGATGGTCTTCTCAAAAATGTGTCCGAACTACCTGATTCTTGATGTAGTATAGTGAGGCAATCAGAGCAGTTAAGATGCTTCAGTTCTTTCTTGTCCGTCCTTCCTTCCTGCCTTCCTTCCTTCCTGCCTGCCTTCCTTCCTGCCTGCCTTCCTGCCTTCCTTCCTGCCTGCCTTCCTTCCTGCCTGCCTCCCTCCCTCTCTCCCTCATTAGAGCCTCAGCTTCAGGTCTAAAGCTTTAAAAACTAGGTGGTTAGAAATTTGATTTCCGGAGCTGGTGAAGGTTTGGAGCTTTGTCAGTCCTGTGAGGAATGCTAGCAGAGCTCTGTCCTCATGGTGGCCGTGTACTTCATCCTCAAGATCTGTGAAGTATCTCAGAGTTTAGATTTCCCTTTTCAGTCTCTCCAGAATTACAGGAGTTAAGAAAGTTTTAAAATCCTTTTCTCAAACACATAATAGGTTTTCCAAGATATAGGCTCACTTTACATGGAATGCTAGCAAACCAGGAAAAAATAATGAAAATGATGTCCAGGTGCTGTTATTTTCAGTTCATATAGACAGAATCATTGGGAATCATGTCAGGACTGTTAAAAGGAAAATTCTTTTTGTGTGTTTACTTGATCATGAATTGCCAGATACCCTTGGCATTGTAAAAACAGTGCAGACTCAGAATATCATGCAGTTTTCTGGTTCAAGACCTTAATCTTGGAATAAATTCTTAAAATTGGGAACCCTTCTGAAGTGTTTGAAGCTGCTGTATTACTAATTTGGCTGTATTAAGTTCATCTTGTTAACTCGTCCAATGGCAGTTCATACTAATACTTAGCTACTAAATATAACTTCTTCAAATCTGGGCACTAAAATACTGCTTTTTAAAGAATTAACATATAAGTTAATTCATTGGGACACAATGATTTACTCGACCATCCAAAACAGATTTGAGCAGCAAGTGTACTTACATCACTATAAATATAAAATTGTTGATTCAAAAGGTGACACTAAACCTGGAAAAAGAATCCAGAATTTCTGCTTGAACATACTAAATTTATTTCAATAACTTCAAATATATAGCAACTACAGAAATGTCAAACTATAGAAAGTACAGAAGCATTCAGTTATAACTATTTAGGATAGCAAAATGCATTTTGTTCTGCCTACTTTTCCAGGCTTTCCTGCCTTGCAGGTGATATAAACTAAAAGCACTGTATTGATTATTTGGATTTACATATGGTAAAAGGGAGATCAATAAAATAGAGAATTTGAGATTGCTCATGGCATTATCAAATAATAGTAATACAATTTTTTAATTTAGGGAGTAAAATTACCCCTCCATCTCTTGAATGGGGAAAGTAGATTTCTAAAGTAAGTTATGATACGTAGGGATTTTATCTGTGATTATATTTGTCAAAAAAAAATCTGTTTTTTTCATGACATAAGAGAGGAAGTTTGTCTAGTCAAACTCTTGTCTGGCAAATACATCAAAACAAGCCCTTCAGAAAAAGCGCACCAAATCCTTTCAATGTAATCTTCAATTCAGAGAAGTTTTTTTCTGTTTTAAGTTGAAAATCCCAGAAAAAGTCATCACTTGGTGAATCTGAGACAAAATTACATTTTTTTAGATCACCCCATCATCTAATTTGTTTAGTCTGTTTCTTCTTATTATTCTTATTTTCCTGGCAAAGTGTGACTAGGAAACAATACACTCTTTGGCGATTGAAATACAAAAAAATCATCCAGGAAACAATACTGGGGAATAGTAAGATGTGGTGTGACAAGCTGTAGTATTAGCTATGGATTCCAGTTAATTTTCATAGGAAATGTAAAACTAATACTTGTCCCTTCTTGCAAACTTTCTTCTTCATAAGAATGTGCCTTGTATTTTGTTTCTGTTGTAGAAATATCTGTAATTGTATGCATTGCTTTTATTAAAGTATTATTGAGGGATGAATTCTGCAATTAATTACTATGGTGTGAACTCCAACAAACTTTAATACATTCCCTGGAATAATCTTCTCTTTTTGGAGACAATAGAATTTTGGGTCCAGATTAAAATTCTAATTGAATTTATGAGAGGGGAAATGGTAAATCACAGGAAAATTGCCAGCCACCATGACAAGATTTTTATTTGATATCTTTCTAGTATGCAGTCATTACTGCTGGGAAATAACTGGGAAGATTTCCCTCAGAGGTTTGGTGCAGGAGATAGGTCAGAGACGGTGGGTGAATTTGAGGTAAGTGCAAAGCAAGCATTAGACAATTGAGGTAGATTTTGGGCCAGATGCCATTTTCCTGACAGCACTGATTAAACTCTGATGGGCAGCTGCAGAAGAGCTGGCCAAAGTTGCTGCCAGTAGCTTCAGTTTAAGAGCAGGGTGCTGTGTTATCCCATCGGGAAAAGGGTGTGGAGAATCTGTGGAACTACAGACCAGTGGGCCCTATTTCCATACCTGATTAAATGCTGAGGTGCACAATAATAAATGTGATCAGTGTGTGCATGAATGAACATGGCCTGTTGGGAGGGAATCAGCATGGCTTCTGCTAAAAGAGTTCTTGTCTCAATAGCCTGCTGGAGCTCTCTGAGGGAGCTATAAAGCACAAAGACAAAAGAGAGCTAGAGATGCACTTCGTTTCTGCCACAGATTATTAAAGAGTTTATTAAAGGAGTCAAGTTGCCAGAAGGTTGGATAAGAGGTTTTTCCAGGGGCTGAAGGTTGGTTAAAGACAAGAAAGCAAATAGTATTATAAGCTTAAATTCTACTTAGATCCTTCAGCCTGTATTTTTTCATGTATTTTATACTTTATGGATTATCAGCTCATTGTGTATATAGATATTTCACAAAATTTACTATGAAATTGGTTTTGAATTGTTCTTCTCTCTTATACATATGTTCCCTTTGAAAATGTCTTGAAAATATTTGCTGATATCAAAAGATACCTTTTGACTGGTATCAGCCTGCAAACAACTTGGTCTCAAATGTTCTTAGAAGTGTTTATTTATGAGTAGCTTGGTAAAACTGTTAAAAGATATAAATGCTCCAAGATTTAGTACAGGTGTTCAGCTCTTCAATACATAGTTAAAGAGTAGTTGTATAAAATATATTTATTTAATGTATTTTTTGAATAAAATATTCTGGGTTGGACTTAGAGTTTAAAATGTCTTCTACATGTTACTGCTTTTCCACTGGGTCTTCTATGCCGCAAAGTATGGAGGATGAGCTTGTGAGTTAATACTTTTTTGAAGCCAAGCTAAATTTTCCCAGGCTTTTCAATAACTGTATCATTTAATTTCAGTGTGGTTCAGATACACATAAGGGTAGCAGGGAGCACGTAATATTCTATATTACCTAGAGCAAATGTGTGTGTCATGTATGTGTGTGTCAGGTTAAAAAGCAACACATATACAAGCACTGCTTAGAAAAGCCATAGTAAAATTGTTCCAGTACTGGGCTAGTTTTCTGCAAAAATGTACACATAATTAATATTTAAATATATTAATGGTAACTTGTGCATTAACTTTTCGTATACAAACTGACTTGGAGCTCTTCAGCAATGAGATATTTTTCTGTATCCTCATAATCTAACTAATTTATGTGAAAATTTTCAAGGAAAATATATTAAGGCAGCATTGTAGCAATTAGAATCGTGTACATCATATACAGACTTGAACTTACCAGCTGACATTGTTTCACCACAACTGTTTTCTCCCACTTAGTAACATTTTTCAGTAAAAATAATAAAGCAATAATATGTCCTTGTGCCTGTCAGAAGCTGAAAGCAGCCAGTTGTGTTTTCTGCTCTGTAGCACTGACTGGGCAAGGCTTTTAAGAGGGTTGGGGTCATTGGCCTTTCATCTTATTTTGGTTTCTGATGCAGCAGCTGGCTCTAATGATCAGGCTGTGTCTAGGAGAAACACCAGAATTTTGGCAAAAGTCCTCCCCATTGATAAAAATGTTGTACATATAGCAAAAAAAATGTAAAGCTTTGGGTTTTCTAATCTCCTTCTCCATGCACACTCTCCCAAGCCATTTATTTCAATCTGAGAGTCCTCCAAGGCTCTCACTGTAATCAGACACTGGAATTAACCTATTCCAGAAACAGGTAAGTGTTAATGTATTTAAATCTGAGGTTAAGAGAGGTGAGAACTGTAAGATTTTTTTTTCCTCCAGGGAAGGAGTAGGAAAGTAATGAACGCTTTATATTCTGCTTCTCAGCTTTCTCCCTCTTTGTGAACTGGCTGGACCTTGTACCCATCAAACAGTTTATGGCAGAGAACTTAAAACCTGATCTCATTGAAATCCAGGTTTCTGGTGAGAGAGCAGGAACATGCTAAAAGCCACAGATATGAATATGTTTTTACTTGCACAAGACCCCTTTTTCAGAACTTTACCACAGTGGTATGATTTACAGCCATTTTAGTCTCATTGACCTTGTCTGCAGGAGGATCCTGCAGATCCAGTGAAGGGATCCAGTGAAGAACCTATTTTGCTTTGGTTCTTAGAAATTTCACTCCAGAGACATGTTCTGGGGAGTCTATATATCAAATAACAAGACTGTAACAAAATCTGAAAAGGTAATTTACTGGATCTAGTATGTCCTTCATTTTTCCCTGTTGTTCTCAATGGTATTTCTCGCAAGGTTAGTCTGTTTTATTACCAGCTAACCCATGGTATCTTTATGGGTATATAAATTCTGCCTTTGTGTTGTTAAAATATCATTTCCTAGCATTGAGATGGGATCACTTACATAAATATTTGTCAGAAAAGAAAAGGGGGTTTAAAGTCAGTCTGAAGTAAAAAGCAGAGATTGTCACTAGATAAATGTTTCCTTCTGTAATTAAGGATCAGCCAAAACACAGAGCCCATGTTCACAGCATTCAACCCTTCAAAACACATTGCCCATGTGTAACATGCCTCTTGTGAATGGCCTGTTCCAACTCTTGATCTGTGTTTGGGAATTATTTGGAGCAATTATTTGCCAAGCAACTTATCTCAGGGTTTCACTTATAGGTGGTCAAGTCCTATTGCCCAGGACATCCACAGAACTGTAAAACTAGATAATGGCAACTGAGGCCAGGTCGCATTTTTGTGCCTGAAGTAGCTCAAAGCCTGGGGATTATCTAAACTGAGTTAGAGACTTTTAACTAGTAAACTTCAAACAACAGCTAAGAGCATAACTACAGAGAGCAGTGGAAGTTTAGATTCAGTATGAGTCTTCATAGCTTCAAAGTTGTCCATTAACTTTAAAAGAGTTCACATGACTTCAAGGAAGACTATCTTGTTCAGGTACTCCACAGTGAGGTACCAGTAAGGAGGTACTCTGCCAGTTTCCTTTTTTAACTTTCTTTGTTTCACAGAGAAAATTTATTGTGACTTCTACTTTTTTCCGGGCATGACTTCACCCAAATATCTGTCAAACCATGTAGTCAAACTCATTTGAAGGTATAGATAGACACTTAATGACATTTAATCTAAGAATTGCAAACAGTGTGTCTGAAGATCATAACTGCCATGCTAATTGCAAGCATTGAAATATTTTGCTGTTCTTCTGATAGAAAGTAGGTCCATAGGCACGTGTGTCCATGTGAAATCTCTTTGTGTGCACAAAAGGCCACATTCACTGAAATCTGTCACTTTTGACTTTTCTGGGTCAGAAGTTGTTGATGGATGCTAAGGAAGGATCAGATCCTCTTTCCAGTGTACGTATGTCTGTTAAAATTCTCCAGTGATTTTTTTCCATATCCCAGTGCAACAATACCCTTGCAGAATACATTTAGAGTTGCAGGACAGGTTATTTCACATATTAATAAATAACTTCAATAAATATTGCTCAAGAAAAAGTCATGACAGATTGAGACTCTGATGTCCTATGAATAAGTACTCATTTGTTTTACATATAGAAATAATGCACAGATATATAAAATGGAGAAACAGAACCAAAAAAAGAACTGACTATACGTAAATAAATAAATAAATGAATGCAACCCCTACAATTTTCTAACACATGTGGCAATAATTACTTGTGTATTTTGGCAGTAACTTTCCTTGCTTAGCAACTCAAAAATGAGACATTCTGGATATCTTCTCTAGGGAGCTGAATTTCCAAATTTCATTTTTTGGAATGTTGATAACACTATCAAAATTACCACTGTGTTTACTTCAACTTTGTTTAATGCAATTTCTTTAATCTTTCTGGTTTAGCTTTTAAGGCCCAGCTTTGTTCCCACTAATATCAGACAAAAAACCCCCAAAACAAAATACACATAATCCCATTTGGGCGATACTAGAAGTTGCAAAATAACAGAGCTGGGATCCCCAACACAAAATGGACATGGAAATGCTGGAACAAGGCCAGAAGAGGCCACTAAGTTGATCATAGGGCTGAAAACCTTTTTATGTTGTTCCAGCTGAGAGGTTTCATCAGCCAGAAGACAAGGTTTCAGGGAGACCTTAGAGTACGCAGAGACCTTCCACTACATAAAGTTTACTTAACCGTAAATCTGGACAGGGACATTTTATAAGGGCATGTTGAGGCAGACAAAGGGGAATGGCTTTAAACTGAAGGAGAGCAGGTTTAGATTAGCTATTGAGAAGAAATTAGCTACTCAGAGGGTGATGAGGCACTGCACAAGTTACCCAGAGAGCTCCTGGATGCACCATCGTAGGCAGTGTTCAAGGGCTCCGAGTAACCTGGTGTAGTGGGGTTAGTCTGTAGGGCTGCTGACATCAGTTGCTTTACTCAGGTAAGAAAGCTTTGCAAAACAAAAGTTTTTGCAAAGCAAAACAAAAGCAGGATAAGTTCTTAAATGTCTGTAAGATAAATATTATAGAATCTATAGCTAGAGAGATTTTTCAGACAACGTCTAGTGTTACTTACCTACTTATCTCCAGAATATTCTCGCTTAATGAAAACAAACCCAAAAAGTCTCAGAACTAAACCACTAAGTTTAATGATCTAAAAAAGTTATTTAGGTGGGAGCTGAGCACTTCCTTAAAGACCCGGAGTTTCCAAAGTCCTGCTATATTTTATAATCTCACAAGAGATTCAGATTTCTCAAGGTGTCAAGTTACCCAGCACACACAGTCATTTGCTAACTAACATCGAGATGGGTTGACTACTTTGTGCCGAGGTTTGTTTCTGAAAGAAAGCTGATTTTGATTAATGACTTGTTTAATTGAAATTATCTGTATCTCCAGAAATCACTGGATTATGTCCAGTAAACCTCCTTATTTCAGTTGAGAGAGAATGCTTAAACTTAAAAACAAAACAAAACAAAAATCAAACAACCCTCCTCCCCCCATGCCCCTCCCACCCCCTCAAATCAATGAACCAACCAACCAAAAATTTGTACTGTTTCTTGAAGAGGGAAATGGAAATAACTTTTTTACATTGTGGCACTATGTTGATGAAAAAGTATCTATTTGAATTACTGCTGAATATTAAAATTGGTGTAAAATAGAAAATTAGAATACCTAAACAGTAAGAACAGAATTCAAAACAAAGAGAGAACTTGTATGGAGTGATTTTCTATTTTGCAATAATAATTATTTAAAGGTGTATGGAAGATTGAAGTTTCTGGTAAGGAAGGTCATACAAAATTTCTCCATTCTGAGTTTATGTGGTTGAGAGGCAGTATTTATCCACATTTTTCTGGTTAATGCCAATTTGTCTTGTTCTCATCAAAGTGTATGTCTGTTTTCCTATGTTGTTTGAATCTTCTACAATGCAACTCTCATTATTGGGGGATCTTTCCCAGAAAGTGATGTGATACTGCCTAGTTCTGGAAGTTAGTGAGTTACCCTGCACATCTTGGTTTGCATGTTCAACTCCCACATTTACTTTGAGGTTTTTTTTTTTTTTGAATGATATTAACTTAGATTATAGTTTTAGAATACAGTTTGGCGTATTTTACAAATAGAGGTGAAAACTTTTGTGTTTTCGTGTTAAGAATTCTGTAACTCTGACAGAGAAAATATTTCCCATATGAGTATCCTTGCAATGCTGGTAGTTGAAATAAAACTTTCATCAGTACAGCCTTTAACTATATTACTGGGGTTGCTTGCCAGTCTTTGTAGCATAACAGAACAAATCAAATCCACGTTGTACGTGTTGATTTAAGAATTTTATGAATTTTCACTGAAAAAAAAAAAGCAAATTTTGCTCAAGGAAAGAATGCTGTTAATCAGAAACATCAGGCATGACCAATCCTTACCAGGAAAGAGTTTAGCAGGAACCACAATGTGGTATTTTTTAATACTGGGGGCAAAAAAATCTGATTTAATTTTTCTACTATTGACATAATTTTTACAGTGGTGAAAATGCCATGAAAAATTTAAACATTACAAGAATCAATTACTGCAATGTAGTTTGCAGGAAGGTGGTGTGACACTTTTTTGCAAATCTGAGTCTCTCTGTTTAGAACTTGGATCAAAACTTCTAATGCAAGTTACCAATAAACTTGAAAGCAGAGTTGAATGGAATATAACAGTGAGAAAAGTAAGTGCCTTTAGGGAGAGGGCAGAAAGATTTCACTTTTTGCAGAGCAGCTCACCTACAGATTTTGTGCTCTGCTGGCTCTGCTGCAAACCTGTTTCTGCTTTCTAGAAGTACTGAACTTGTGAAGAGCACACCATGTTTAATGTACTTTGTGCACTTTATATGCACATAATATACATATGTAGCTTATAATTTACAGTGAGCAATATTTGTTTTATTGTTTGTTGACATAAACAGAGAATTTACAAAAATTAAGTTAAAAGGGAAGCTGTATTCTTTCCTAGTTAATGCACCGTGATGGCTCTCTGGAGATGTGGCTCTACTCGTAATTTTTCCAAAATTGCTTATAAATTTGGACAAGACTTTTCATCCTTACCATCCCCTCTGTTCCTTTTCTTTGGACACAACCTTGACAGCATACATATAAGTAAAAATACGTTATTTTCATTAGTGCTTTTGAATGCTGTTTTAAGAGACAAGAACAGTGGTGGTGCCTCATTCCTTCATCTTCTCTCAAAAGCACGTGTCTGGTCTCCAAACAGAAAACAACAATGAAAAAAAGGTGTTACTTAATTATAGACAGAAATTTGATTTAAAAATGAATAGAAGACTATTGATATACTGTCACTCTACAATCCTGAAAAGGCTACTGAGGCATTGTTTAGCTGTCTGCCTGAAGAGAACTTCAGCTCTTCCTGTCACTCATTCCCAGAAAGCTGTGAATTAAAGATTGGCTCCTACTGAACATCACTGGGAGCAAATGTGCCTGGTTTCTGTGGCAATGTTTTTAACAGGTGCATCTATGGAGAAGCATTAGCATGAGTACCAGCCTTTTTGCAGCTGATCTTCAAAGCTTTGCAGTGACTGCGGATCGCTGCAGTGCCTCAGACAGCATTAAATGCATTTGGTACACGCAGGTTTGATATTTCTTCCTAAGGAAAAGGAACTAAATCCTAGATCCTTGTGATGGAGGAAAAGAACTTGTGTGACTTTTGCTGCATGGGAAACTAATGCCAACTTTTGTTGCTGCAGAGTGCTGGGCCAACAGATGTCCTGTCACCCCTGCCAGGAATTTGGGCAGAGCATGCACAGAGTTTACACTAGCTGAGATTCAGCTATGTTTACTTGATTCCAGGGAGATGACCTCTCCTTGCAGAAGGATTTCAGGAAATAACACAGAGCTAACAGCAGCTCACTGTGCCTGTCCAAGGAACATCAGATAATGAGACCCTCTGGGAGACATGTGACAGTTTCTCTTTTGTATTTTCAGGCTATCCCCCAGTACAAATGATGGCATTTGACAAATAAAAGACATCACTGAGGACTCAGATAGATTAAAAATTCAAAATGTTCTACACTGTAAAAGATGGGAAGAAATTATTACATCATTCAGGATCATGGGATCCTTCTCTCTTGGATTAATTTCACTTGTTATCACAGTTCTTCAAAGCCAGCCTAATCTTGCAGCCCTGTGGTGGGACCGTATATCCAGTAAACTCAGAGGGAATTTTACCAGAACAGAAGGCACAATGTGAGTTTTTTAACTCAATACAACATCTCCTTTTCATTTCCAGCTGAAGATTTTTTTGTAGATGTTTTGCCAATATTTGAATAGGATTTTGCTACTAGCCCTCCTTTGCCTTTCCCTGACAAGTTTCTTGCAAAAACTAGTGTGCAACATGAAAAATGCATGTATTTGTGCAAAGGGAAGTGAGGCCTGGAGAAGGGCTTCAGTTCAGATGCATTAGCAGAAAGAAACAGGAGGAGCATAGAGAAAACTCCATTGAATAGACTCACTAGAAGAAACATTTTGCACAAGTCAGTTTTAAAGAAGGGCTGAAGGATGAAAGATTTCTGGTGATTCAAGGCATCTGTAGATAGAAATAAGCTTTGCAGCAGTTGAGATTTGTGCAATAAACTCCGCTCCAGGACTGTCGTTCAGCTCCAACTTTGTACTCTCCCCACGGTGCCTTACTGTGCATAGCTGGGTTCCTCCACACTTCACTGACTTTTGGTGCCTCTCTTCTCCACGTACTAGAGAAGACTCAGAATTGGAAACAGAAAAAATAAGAAAAATAGAAAATGTTGAGTCCAGTCAGCATTCAATCAGGAGACCTCTGTTGCTCTCTGTTCAGGCAGTTATTTTTATGAGATAGGATGTAACTAGGAAAAGCTAAGAGTTAGGTTTCTGAAAAGCAAATCCACTATTAGAAAATTCTGAAGAAAATTTATTTCGCAACAACCTTCATCCTCAGGTTTCCAAATATGACCAACATGGAGTTAATCTGGAAGAGAACTGATGTCTGATAGCTGCTTTGCTGTGCTTCTTAGGAGGTTAGTTACCCAAATGCCATGTCCTGCTTTCCCAGTTGTTTTCCAGTGCCTCTATTAAGCTGGGTCAGCACATAAAAAGGATAAAAACCCAACCCATACAGTTACATTACCTGTATCATTACCTGTATTCAGAACTCATAAACTTGTTATTTTGCATTTCTTAGAGTAAGTACTTTGTGTCCTCTGCAAAGCCTTATACTCCCTGTTCAAATGAAATAATCATCATAGAAATCATAATGAAATCCTACATGTTATGTACTTTGCACAGATTGTCTTATCCAGACTCATGTATTTCCAACAGGTTTTGAATCATATGGTTTTAGAATCTCAGTTCTCATTTCATTAAAGGTCATAGTTAGCTCTCAGGATTGTGAAAGAGAAAAGAGGTGAGGAAAAACTATTAATATCTCATTATCTGAAACTCATCAGCCTTAGCTTTGTTCTATCAGATTTTGATAATACTTCTTAAAAGTATCTTGTCACCAAACAAGAACAGGGAAGCAGGATATTTTGTATGGTGTCATGAGATTCTCCTCTGATCTCAGTACCACTATGAACAAGGCAGGATAAAATTTTCAGATTTGTTGTGTACAACTGAAGTTGGTTTTTTCACAGTGCTCTGGTTTGTTAGCTTGTAAAGCATGTTATTTGCTTCATCTTGGTTTTTACAACAGCACATGTTTTTATTTGTCTGGACATTGCTAGGTTCATGACAACTGGATAGCTTCCATGAGGGGGCTCAGTGGTAGGAGGATAACAAGCAGTTATATTTCCCTGGGACTGCCAAAACTCTTTTAACTTTGCTCTCTTGGAGGCTCACAAGTTGTTAATGAGGGAAAGGGGGAAAAAATATAGTGATCTACTGTCAGAAGAGGTTTCTCTTTGAATTAACTGTTTACCTTCCTGTCAACTGCAGTAGGTCCCGACTTTCAAGTTTAATAAGAAATTTGTTGGGTTGTTGTTTTTTTTTTTGTATGAAGAAATAAACATTATCATGGGCACTTGCCACATCAGACCATGATGAAAAGAGATATAACAGCTTTCTTTGACCACAGCTTTGGGACTTCATCTGACTCTTCTTGTAGTCTCCAGATTCTGATCCTGTTGCTGGCCCTTGCATTATCCCCTTTTCTCAGATCCACCACCATTCCCTCTCCTCTTCCATTGCATTTGCCAAGCAGCTACTTAGGAAATCTCAGCAGAATTCAGAATCTGGCCCAGAATTGTCATCATCTGATGTATTTCAGCTGTAGGGAAAATGGTAAGTCAGAGCCTGAGAAACAGGCAAGGGGGGAAGCAGGCTCAGTCTTTATGAGCAAACCCTGTCAACCAAAACTTACTTACAGATGCTGTTGCTTAGAGGATTGAGTTTCCTCTGGGAGCAGGATAGCAGGGTTGTTTAGCCTTTCTAGTTGCATAGTATTTCCCTATTGTTTTGTAGTTATGAGTGGGTGTCATGCCCTCTGTGTGCAGGTTTGTGTGGTTTTGTTAGTTGCTGAGACTGAAAGCAAGCCTAGGTCTGCATAACAATACAAAGTCTGCACTTAATTCTCAGGGAACCAATTTTACTGTTTATTAAGATGACAAAATTAAACCTTTCCAAATATCTGTAGTAATTTAGGAAAGTTAAAATAAATGAATAATTAAATCTTATTTGTGTCAACTGAAAAGTCAAATGAAAGCAGTATTCACTGAATTGTGCCTCTTTCCTTCCTGTACAGTGAAAGAATGAGAAAATTGATTTCCCCTATGTAGTTCAGACAAGTAAGCTGGGATCATACAGAAAAACTATCTTGAATAGCAGCATCTTCAGTTGCAAGAATATAAATAAAATCAGAAAAAAACAACCAAACAAAACCCCCCTGGTGTGTTAGTTAATACATGGAAAATACGTGTTTTCATGGACAGACATCAAAATGGAAGCAGAGCTCATGATAGGTAATACTCGTGGGTCAATAACTCATGATTAGCTGAGGCATTAATAGGCTGATCAGAAAATAACATTAAGTTTTCTTAATTTCATAATCTAGCAGCCACTTGTTCTTCTGTTAACAGATTTAAAATACGGATATGTGCTTTGATTTATTGTTTCTTTTAATATTAGAAGTTTTTATATGTTGTTGGTTATATACAATTTCCACTGGCTGTGTGATTGAACTGCAAGAGATTATTGCTTATTTGCATGAGCAAATAAGCTCATGCAAATAATGTATCACTTTTTTATTTTAAAATTAATCCAGTAAAAAGCATATAAATAATTTGAAACATGTTTTAGAACTAACTTTGGTCCTGATCAAAACCAAGAAGAATTAATGAATTTTCAGTCTTGGTAGCAATAATCAATGAGGCTGGTAAATCTGGATAAAATTGATCTGCTGATATGTAATCTCTAAAGAAATTATTTGTTAGAAAACAACAACAAAACAAGACTTCTGTCTTCAGCTTCTTAGCCTGTGTTTCATATCACCAGAGACTGCAGTAAAAAGGACCTTTCATTTGTATTTGGTGTGCATTTTTAAAAGATTGCTACCTTGATTTGTAACTTTTTTCCATTAGTGTGTTGACTTCTTCTATTGATAAAGTGTTAAAGGGCTAATTAACTAAACAAATAGTTTCATAATTAAAATATTCTAGTGAGTCTAAAATGCAGTAAAATAATAACAAAAAAATCCCTCTCCTCTTGAAAGAAAATTAAGCTGTCTACAGTAAGATTGGGAAATTCCTCTCTGAAACCACATTATTACAGCTGTGAGGGTCATGTTTGCTGAATAACATTTTTTAATTCCCATCAAATATTTCAGCCTTCTTGAAACCCTCTGGATGTATATAAGGGAACTCTGTGATTGATATGATCTATCTAATCTAACTGGTAATTTGGATATTTTTCTGAGAAAAATTTATTCAGTATCTTACCATGGAGGAGAAAGCTGAGACCAAACCACCAGGTTTCCTTCACTCAAAATATCTCTCAGTTCCAAAAGAAGCCTTAAATTTCCTTGGGTTTTTTGAAACAGTTTAACAACAGCTTTCATCTTAGAGGCTATTGCCTGCTGGGTTCCTGCCTAGGAGTTACAGATAAACCATAAAGATTAATGATTCAGTAATTAAAGGTACTCTGATTCTTTAGAAATACCGTTGTTAGCAGTCTCATTGAAAAAGAATATTTGTGTTTTCCTCACATCTTTTCCTCACACCAAGGAACATAAGTCACAACACAATCCACTGGCAAATATGCTGGCTAAGTTTTAGCCTAAAAGCAACCACATTTGTAAACTATTACAAGTTAATTTATTGCATGAAACTACTAGTTGAATACAAATGACTGCAACAGAATCACTAAGTTAATAAAATAGCTTGTATAACATTTTAAAAACAAAGCAAATCACATGGAATAAATAAAAAACATCAAATATTTCAATTTGTGTTTCTGCTAAACTGATTTAATAATTTGTAGTCCTTATGTAGTGATTGTGTTGAGAAATGTAGCAATTTTGCTTAAAATGTCTTTGAAATAGATTAGTATCTATTTCTAGGAAATGTCTTGATGGCTACCACATTTAAGGCCATTTAGGAACTAACTTCCATAGAATCACAAAATATCTGGGGTTGGAAGGGAACTACAAGGAACAGTAAGTTCAATGGTTTGTCAAGGTGGGTTTTATTGCATCATTCAAGAAAACTGCAGATGTAAGCTGGGTAATATGTACAGTAACAGGTTTTGTACTGCCCTAAACAGAAAATATATCTGGAACTCTGGCTTGAAGTAGGACCATACAAATGGAATTTGTAAAATGTAAAGTGATTAGGAAGCCTGGAAATAAACTGAAAACTCTTTTTCTGTATACCAGATATCTTGTCACTGATGCTTAGTAGGGCTATAGTCAAAGACCAGATTTTTCAGAAGTGGGCAGATGGCTGAAGAAGAGATGGATAGATTGTAAATTATGTATCTAAAACTGGAAAACTGCTTCAAAATCCTTGGCTAAGATGCTGGCTGTCATGGCATAACCTTTGCCATATGAGGCATTCAGAGATATTTAAAAACAAACAGAATCCTTGAAGATTTGTCTTGTACATATTTGCACCAATTTTATACTCATTCCTCTCTACAGAGGAACACTGAAATAAAGAAACACTGAAAAACAAAGCAAAATGGAAAACACATTATATTAGTGGCACTCTAACTCTGCTTAACGTAGTCAGTACATCCCAAAGGGCAGCACTAAATTCAGCACAAGCTAGAGAAATTCCAGTCACCTTTCTTTAAAAAAATCTGATGGTAAAGGTGTAAACAACCTTATCCATACTAGGCCATATTGCGGAGCTTTAAATAATTCCCAGATTAAAAAACCCCTTTTTTACTGGACATCAGGGGGATCATGGTTTCTGCAACTTCCCTCTATTTTTATAGAATCTTTGTCACCAAGATGCAAAGTAGTGATTGTGGCATCTTCAGATGTTGGAAAAGTTGAAACTTCAATCAGCAGCTTTAACTACAGCAAATGTTTAATTTTACCTAAATAAGCTACAAGCTGACACAAAGAAAAGGATGTTTTGAGCCTGAAGCTGAAAGTTTCAGAGCACTACCCTGAGGTTACAGAGACGGTTGTTTCATCACAGTTTAACTATCGATGACAAAATCATCATCCACTGGATTAAATTAAGAATCAACAGCCTAGTTGAATCTTAATTTGTTCTGCTGTAAAGATAGTATCTTAAAAATTTGGAGAGACAAGATTCTTTCATGAATGTTTGAATTACCTTTGAGTTAGATGAAAAAAAATGAACAGCAACCAATGCAGTTGTAAAAACACATTTTCAAAACAGTTCAGCTTTCATTCCTAGCTCTACTACAATGTGTCTAAATATTTAGCTAAGTGTTGACTACTTGCAAGTGAAGGACTTTGCTGGAAATTATTTTAAAAATATTGGAAAGAGTTATTATCAAACAAAGAGAAAAAAATATTGGAAGAAGTTATCAAAGAACGTAAAATATTTTGAAATTTCAAATTGATTCTCAGGGAAGTGGTGGAATCACTGTCTTTGGAAGTGTTCAAAAAACAAATTAACCTGGCACTTTGTGATACGATTTAGTGGGCATGTTGGTATTTGGCTTCAAGTTGAAGTTTCTGATCCTACAGGTCTTTTGCAAACTCTTCTATCACTTCCATGATCTGGAAAGCAATAAAAATGCATATCAGTTTGTGTCTAAACTGACCTCAGCTGCAGAGAACCAGAATTTTGATCTATAACATAGAAAGACTGTGGAGAAACAGACATGAAAATAACATGAAGTACTTGAAGAGCATAAAAGGATAGTTTGGATGGATTCTAAAGACAGTTTCTAAAACCTTAAATACTTTGTAAAATTAGCATATCATAAATCCAACAATGTCTCTTCATGTTCCTTCTGCTCTTTTGCATTTCTAAATAGTGTTTTATTGTTTTTTTTAATGATGACATCAAAAAATGGCCTCTTGTTCTACCAATTGCATATGTAGACTGGGATTCCTCTTGGTCACCAGCAAATTAGTCATCTAGTCCAGAATTGGATGTTTAAGTTATCTTAGTAGTTTGTGGTAGAGAAGGACTGTTCCTTTTAGACAGGGTGGGTAGGATGTGTCATTCTCAAGAAGTCTCTCCCTGGTTAACTATGACAGTAATTTATCCTGTCTGTGTACCTTTCTAGGTGGGTAATATTTGGTGAGATGAGTCTAGCCCACAGAAAAAAAACCCAGCACACTTGACATGCTACTTGGGACCTAGGTTGCTGCAGCAAAGAAAAAATGAGGGTTAACTCAAAGTGTTAACAAAGAAAAAATACGGTTAACTTCTAGATGTACGCTTATGTAGGTCACATGCATGTAAAACTTGCAGTTTGGTCACTAAAATGAGGATGTATTTGCATATGCAATGTTTATGTCTGTGTTTTGTTCGGTAAACATAAACCATTTTGGTACAAAAGAGCTTCTTTCTGAGGGCAACATTTTTCTAGAGAGGCTTACTGTTTTCTTGCATGAAAACCAGCAAGCTTTGTCAGGTTTCCCCACGCAATACTGTTTTCTGAAACCCTGTATGTTGTGACATGCTGATTCAGTATGTGATTCAGTAGAAATGTGATTCAGTAGAAAAACTTTCACAGAAACAGTCTCTTAATCCAGTTAGCTGTTTAATTTCAGGTCTAGGAACAGCTTGCTTCTGCATATATTCAAATTTTAATTGTCTGCTGAGTATAGAACTTTGTATAATTTCCAAAGTCCAGGAGCTGTATCATAATTGTTCTTAGTCAGGCAGTCTACTACCATTCTAAGTTGAGTGCACCTGCATGGATGCAGACAATAATTACGTTTAGACTAATGATGTGCAGTGGAAGTCATGTGCAAGATAAACTCTTCAAGGGTTCTGGAGAAGCATAAGTCCATAGAAGCAGAAATCCATTTCACATCATGTTTTTCACAAAGGACTTCCACCTAGTTTTGTCTCCAGCTCCCGGACTTCTGACTCGTCTAAGATTTTCTGCAGTTGGACATTCCCTTGATCACACCTCTGAAACGCCACTGTTCTGAGGTCCTTCTGGGTAGTCAGTCATCTCTACCCCACCTTTGGGTTCTTAGGCTTTTAGACCTGCCTTGAGCCATCTCAGTCATGTGGGAACAAGGGGATTTGCCACACAAAGAGTTGCAAACCATTGGCAGGTTTCTCCCACTGTCATCAGGGAGTGAATAAAGCCATCACAGATGGGAGAGGGAAAGCAATCCTGTTTTGCTACTATTGCTGCTGCAGGTGCAGGCAAGAAAGAAAGAAAGGTGTCCTTGCTGTCAGAAAAACTCTGTGTTTCTCATAAATCTTGACTCTAAGCTGGTGGTGGAAGCAACACCAATAGGCTTGCCTTTCCAATGCACTGTAGGTCTGTGGCTGCTTTGCCAATCCTGCAGAAAACTGCTCTGGGTGACTGCACTCTTCTTTGTCTAGAGCTGCTCCTGATTATCTGTGTGAGAAATGCACAGTGCATGCAATGCCTGAATTCCCTTTGTGCAGAAACATAACTGCTTTATCCCGGGAGATTTAGCCTACATACCTCACACAAGGCAGGTCAGAGAATCATTTTCCAACAGAATCAGTACAGAGCCAAATTGACTTTTTTCATGGCAGTCCCTCAGAAAATCTTGTTTATATTGTGCAAACAGCTTTCAGCAGAGGAAAAAGAGAACAATCATCTATTCATGCAACAGCATTGGTTTGGCTAGAGGAAATGTTCCTAAACCCTTACAATTGTTTTTGAATGCTAGCCAGTGTGAAACACAGAAGTTATGTTAAGTTAAATGCAATTTCAAGTAGCTAGGGGTGAAGGAGCTTACCAAGGATAAATGTCTACAAACATTTAGGTTACCAGACAGACAAAATGAAAAAGGTGAATTTTCTCAGGCAAGGAACTACAGACTAAAATTTTGTCATCATATTAAAGGCACATTAAAAATGAAATATGCAATATTTAGCCTTCTTAGCAATTTCCAGAATAATTTTAACCCAAGGCATATTTAAGATTATTCTTTCTGTCTGATTTCTTTCATGGTGTGTCTTTACTTGTCCTTATCTAACACAACTGCTTTTAATTAAGGTAATCTGGATGCAGACTTGGCAGCTGCTGCAATGGGGTAAATCACAACCAAGTCTTTCAGTGCAGAGCTGCAGAGAGGAGTAGATGTCAGGGTGCCAATTTACAAATGATGAATAATATTCTGCACTTCCACATTAGAGCTGAGTGTGTTGTCAGCTTCTCCTGAAGCTGACACAGGGGCACATGAGCCCAGATACATCCCATCTAAGCCATGGCACTTATCTGAGGCATCTGAACTAGAAGCTTACTTAATACTGTCCTCATGTCTGATTAGAGAGTACAAGCATATCTGGAAGGCAATTCAGCAAACTTGGGATCTGGCTGGTTCCCTGCAGGTGCCCTCAGTTGGTTTCTTTGGCTGTGCAGAGGATGGGAGTGACTAGTGTGCTAGTTTATGTGCCCTAGCTGGTCCACAGCTGGATGAGGAAATGTGGAGCACCATCCTCTGCTGCCTGTTTGCATTGTCACCCTCAGTTAGGCTGCAAGGCTTTGCATTGAATGGAAGTAGGTAGATAGATAGATAGATAGATAGATAGATAGATAGATAGATAGATAGATAGATAGATAGATAGATAGATACGAAAACCATAACCAAAGAGGCAGCAAGCTTCTGGAGAACTGCCTCAGCCAAGGAGGGCAGTCTGTATCAGGGTCATGATGCTAATACTTTATGTAGCAGAGCACCCACAGCTCTAAATCGAGGCATGCTGCTTTGCCTATGCCTTGTCCATATAAATATGGACATTGTGTACAGCTTCCTACTACTAACAGGAGGACAGACAACTTCTTTAGGTCCACTTGTCTTGCAGTTCAGAGGAAAATTCTGTGTATGGCCCTGAATCCCAAACAAGGAAAATGTGCCAGGATTTCTTCTGTATGTGAGAATTTAGACTGTTCTTCCAATGAGAAGCTTTTTATGTATGTATCAGACACAGCAATTTATTTCAGTGTTACAGAATGCATTGCCAATATACAACTCTGGACTTGAAGAGCTGTACAGCAAATTAGGGTTACATCCAAATGAGAATTCAAGTGTTGCAACGCTGGGGCCTGCACAGCTAAGGCATATAATTTATCCAGCAGATTCCAAAGATGAAAGTGGCCCTTGTTCCCCTCTGGAATGCGCAAAGACTAACAGGTTAATCAAAATCAGAGTCAGAAGCACATAGAGCAGGGACTCACATGAATCAAAAGTAGGAAAGTCTGAGGACCACAGTGTGGCTACAGTCATTTGCTGTTCAATGTTAAACCAACAATTATATATATACTAATAATTCAGGATCTGGCAAACGACTACTGTTCTTTCTGCAAAGTAAGGAGGCAGAGTACTCCTGTTTCCTGTGTGTCAGTCTGACACTATTAACCCTGTTGGCTGGATTCATGACTACCTTATTAACAGAGCCTTCAATTCTTACGTACTTTTAAAGTACTTTAACAGCAGAGGAGTGCCAAAGGGGTTCTTCCCAGAAAAATAACAACCGAATGAGATGATGTTGGAAACAAGGCATGAGGAAACAGAAGCTGTGTTTGGTCTGTGTGTGAAGGTGCCATTTCAATGGCTGTACAATTCCCACAGCAGTCCTGCAGTGCCAGGAAGAGTGAGTGGGCAGCAATTTGGATGAGGGAGCTCACACAAAGATCACAGGAGAAATGCTGGCAGCACTTCCCCTCTTGTTGTTTAGGGCTGTGACACAAAGTGGATGTGGTAGGATCAGTATTCAAGAAGAAGTACACAAATAATCCCTTGACTGAAAATAGTTCCACCAAGATGTTAGTCATCTGGGGTAAGGCCCAAACCACAGCATACTGATCGAAGAAAGCTTGGAGCCTTGCCTAATCCAAAAGATGTGAAGCAGAAATAAGAACGGTCTGCTCTGCTGCTATGCACTGTGGGAGCTGCAGCATCTTTAAATTTGCCGTAGTTTACAGAGACAGTGTTACCTACCAATGGAAAAAAAATCTGTACTTGTTGCACAGCTTCGTGGTTTGGCTTACTGTGTTTCTTCAAGGGAAACAGAAGTGTTTTCTCCTAAGTATTGCTGTAATTTTAGTTACAATTTAGGTTTAAAAGGGAATCTGACAAGCTAGGACAAATGGATTTTGGTTAGAAGCAGCAAAACAAAGCCTGAACCTTTGGCTGGAGGTAGAATCACATTCTGCAGTGCCAATGGAGAAAAAAAATCCAAATTCAGAGTAAAGGAAAAGATTTATTGAAGCCCAAGCTTAAGTGTTTTTGAGTCTGCTTGACTTCCAAATATTAACACAACAAGTGGACTGCGTCTCACATAAACTTTTGGCATTGCTGCTCTCAGAAACCCAAACCTAGACTGAAGTCCATATGTGATACATTTTAGGCAGGTGGTCTATCTAAAACCTGTAGCAATTTCCCTTCTTCCACAAAGGGATCTTGTTTGTATGCATGCCCAAGTACTATTATAACTAATATAAACTATTAGTTAAATTGGGAAATTTGATCTGGAAGAAGAACTTCACTGCATCCCTGTGATAGGTACAAAATCTATGCCCCTCAAACCAGGCAACATAAAGCACTTAATCTCTATTGTATTTTTTGTTTAAGTAATGGAAAAAGTATAAGCAGGGCATAATTTGTAGTCTTATTTTGACATTATCCATATTTGTTTTCCCTCAAGAAAACTGGGAAAATACAGTCTAGATTAAATCAGCAAATGCATGTGTTCAAGTTGTTGCTCATTTTGATGGTATTAATTAATGTGGTGTTGCCAAACTAGGAGGCCATTTCAAATCTGTCCCTGCGTGTCTCTTCAGGGCCAAAAGAATAAATAAATTCTATTCTGAAATGCCCATGTCCATTCTGCACACACAAGTTAACAAGCAGAAAAAAGGCAGAGTATTAATGGCTTGGAATTATTGTTGTATGTGTTGTCTCTTTCAGAGTGTCTGTGCTGTCATGCATCATTGCAAATGCCTCTTAAAAACCTGATGACATCCTGAGTGTCTGCAGCATAAGAAAAATTCTACAAATCAGAGTTCAATTACAAGAACAGCAGTACAAAATATAAGGCCAGCACAGACATGTGTAGTCTTGCTTTGATTTATTTATGACAAAAAAAAAAAAAAAAAAAGAGATGTTCATTAAATGATTTTTTTTTCTTTTGAACATTTCATAAATCTGCACCAGTTCTGGGTTTGGAAAAATATTTCAGTTTTTAACAGGAATTAGAGAATATCAGGAGTTTGATCCTTGACTTGGCATTCCCTTTTATTTCAGTCTGAGGAAAGATGATATCAATTGCTTCTTTGTCTTTCAAAAATTTTTAACTTTTATTGGTGTAAATGATGTTTTACCTTTTATGAGCCATATTTCACAATGATTTTAATTGAATTCTCCCTTTTTGTAAACAGTGATTTCTAAGAGAATTAATCAGAGTGACTAATTTTAAAAAGATTATTTTTTCAGAAAGAGGTAACAGTCAAATTTTCATACAGAAAACTCATACCAAATTTATGATGATATGTGTTATGCATCTTGATAGTTTCTGCAGCTGTACTAGTAAGTGAGGCCTGTTAAGCTGTTGGCTGACATTAATCATTTGAACATATTTCAAGCTCTTGTTACTTTAGCTCTGATCAGTGGATTTTAGTGTGGTTTTTGTTTGTTTACTTGCTAGGGGTTTTGTTCTGTTTGGTTTTAAATGTTACATTTTTTTGTTGTTGTTTCTTTGATGTGGGTTTTTTTTTTTTTTTTTTAACCTCAAAATTGATTTATATAACTGACAACTCATTCTGCCTCATGTATGTTTAAAAAATCTAAAAATGTATGGTACATCATTATAATGCTGGGTGGATCTATGTTATATTTTGAAAACAGATTAGAATAAATCAGTATAATGCTTAAAAAACCACTTAAGCATTTAAACATATCAATAAAAACCCATGATTTAATCAAATAAGTGCAGTTTTCTTCCCAGGAAATGCTTGCATGAATTTAGCTTGCATGTGGTAAACAATAGTGCTCCAAGATGGTTGGCTTTATACTGAGACAACTTCATCAGGGTTCTCTCAGTGTGAATCACTTTTTTCTTACTGTTCACCTGAAGCATATCTTTTAGTCCTATGAATGTTGAAAAAATTTTTAATGTTGGAAGCTGTGATTTAATATGCCTAGATTGTTACATTTCTGTAGCCAACTTAATGAACTATAATGTGAGATAGTTATTTTATAATATTATATTTCATAAATAATTCTGTAGTTCTGAAATTCATTAGAGAGTTATAAAGATTTTAGTTGGGTGTATTTGTTGTTTAGCATGATTACAATTCCCTTATATTAAATATCCACTCCAGTCTGTATGAAATTAGTCAGATGTTCTCCATTTTTTTGCCACTATTAAATTCAGTGTGTGTTACTGAGTAGAGAAATGGATTGATAAGTGGTGAAAAATCTTTTTCTGCTAAAACAAGAAGAATTCTGATATAAAAAAGGAAAAACTATTTATTACAAACATTTAGGCATAGGTAAGATAACTATTATGTATGAATACTCCAGATAAAGGCAGGTAGTTTTCCTACCCACAATATCCATCTCTTATGGGTAATTAACATTATCATGTAGATTAATTTCCAAATTTTTTTTCATAAGTATCCTAACTCTGTCATGCAGGTCACCTTACAAATACTTGTTCCTTCTTACAATTAATTCTCTGAAAAATACTAACTTTTATCTTTCTCAAGGAAATATTTCTTTATCTTATTTGAGTCTGTGAAGTATATTATTATGCTACAGTGTGTTACAACAAGTTTGGTTTGACAGAATGAGGAAAGTAATACAAAGTAAAAAATAAGCTCACATTAATAAGGCTGTGGCAGCTGCTAATAGATGTAGAGCTCTGCTTTGGCAAAGCACAGGTATATTATAGAAATTATTTACGTAAAGAAACTTCTACATAAGCCCATAAAGTACAGATTTATCGTTGAAATCTACCTGGCTTACACTGTCCCCATGCTTAGAATGTTATCATTATCAAATATATGTGCTTCATGCAAACCTATAAAAATATCTTTTGATGCACTTTGCTTAAGTAGAACAAGATTGACCATAGCTCTTATCATTCCTTTAGTCCTGAATTTATAATATGTGGTTTCAACAGTAATATATCTGAAAGCAGAATCAGGACTTTTGAGTGCATTTATAGAATTCTAAAATTTCTTGATTAAATTAAGGGCCATGCTCTCCCAGCCTCTTGTTTTGGATCATAGGAGAGAGTTACTTGATCTCAAGATACTTACCTCAACACTTTCCAAAACACAGTGCCATATGAAAGCAAGGGTTCACAAAGTGTGAGGCTGGTGCCTGAAGGGACTCCTTTCTGTTTGATTGTAAACACGCTGTAGATCATATCTTAAAACATATTTTTATGTTGATATTGCATATTTATATTTATATAAATTGGTCTTGTGCTTCATTCATCACAGTTATGAGTCATTCCTTCCAGACCTCAGTTTGATTCAAGCACCCTGATTCTCTGTGACCAAAATCTGATGACACTGTATGACTTGGGATTAAATGGAAGACAAAAGTAGCCCAGGGCATTTAATGATAGAAAAAAAGATCAAAAAATTATTTGAATATTCTAGAAAAAGAAACCCCTTTAGAATTTGTCTTGATGCTGTAGAGTTTGGAAATGTATGTTTTTAACATGAATTAGCATAAAACCTGCCCTGAGAACTTTTCATTTTTAGGTTTTATGCAGTTGTGCTGCTCCTACACTGACTTTGCAGAGACTCAAATGCTGGGAGTAAAAGTGGAGTGGACTGGAACAGTGTCCAGAAAATGTATGTCTGTGTTCAACTTTGCTGGGCACATTAAATAAAAATCCATATTGTAACACATTACACTTTCAAACACCGCATGATTGTGAGACTTAAAGAATATTCAGAGGAATAACCACATCATCTTTTTTTTTTTTTCCTGGAATTATTTTTGTTTTTGGCAGGTATAGGCAAAGCAGGTCATGATAGACATGATGAATAGCAAAGACAGGCATGACAATTTTTGAATCTGAGCGAGAAGGTAAGAGAAATACTGAAACTTTCAACACCATCAATGTGGACAAGAGAAAATGACACTGAAGGGCAGGTCTGTGACAATTCATAGATATGAAAGAAATGGCTTTGGAAGCTTGCTTGAAAAGACTCACAGTCCCTGTGCATTGCATGCACAGTGGTATAGCTGCAGTTCATTTCAGGTCTCAAGCAGAAACATTAATGTTTTCAAAAACTGGGGAATACGACAGGATGGCCACAAAAAGCTCAAGCCTGCTAAGGGTGAATGTAATACCTGGATAAATTGTGAGTATAGAATAAAAGGAGATAATTGTATTTTCAGTGCTTGGAATTTCCTGTGATTACAAATCTGCACTGCTGGGAATAACCAGGATCATGCGGACTCTTTACAATGAAAATCTAGTTGAACTTGACTTGAAGGAAAATGTCATGCTCAGAGTTCTGGGAGGGCTCTTAGTGTGTTCCTTACTTTGGAGGAGGCTGCTGCGTGCTCTGCTATGCATGTCTGAGGCTGAGGACAGCTCTTAAAGTGTGGGGTCACCTTGAGGAGATGCCCTGGCTTTTTCTGTGTGCTTGGGTGAGCACATGGGTGTCTTTGTGTCTGTAGCATCACACAGCCGCAATGGGTTTGTGGCATGTACATGGGACAAAGCTTTAAAGTTGTATTCCAGAGTGCTTCAAGTGTAAAGCTGATATTTGCTTCCACAAATAGAAGGAATTCTTTGTAGGCACATAGAAGCAAGCCAGTCACCAATCAGGCTGTTGGATACAGTTTGTTTTAGTTGTATTATTGTATTTAGAATTTAATTTTCCTATTTTGTGAAATTGTGAAATTGCTTGTTTTTGAAGTACTTGTTCATAAAATTATAATTTCAAGGTCTTAATGTTTTCCCTAAACTCAGTTTGGAGACAAAAGGTGTCCCTGTAGAAGCAATGACAGCAAATTCAAATGATAATAACAAATACTACCTGGCAATACAGTGATTCTTGTCAGAGCAGACGAGTAGCTCACAATCTCAGTGATGGAGAGAATGTGCTCTGGATGAAGGACAGTGTACCTGTGCAGCACAACATGTGCAGTACAGCTCTCTGCAATACAGCATGATATGTGATTATCTGAGGGACAGTGCTGTTAGTGCTGTCCAATCTGCCTTCTCTGTATCTGTTCTGCCAGGAGCACACAGGGCCTTTGGTGCATCATAACCCCATGTGGCAACTTGTCACACTGCAAGAACCACCTAAACAGAAGCAGTCACTGCTCACACACACTTTCCTGGAGTGCTTGCAATGAGTTTCTATTTATCTTGGGGTAGTTCACCTAAGAATTACTGACCAACATCTGCTTTGAACTGTGCTGCATCTGGCCATACAGAAACAGGAACAGTTTCTGAGGTCTAAAGTCTCTTGTCACTATGTTGTGGTGTTTGGTCAAGCTTCTTGATTAGGTCCTCCACCCAAAGGATGGTTGTGTAGCGGAAGATGCTCCTCAGGGAAGTGGACATAACACCAAACCTGCCAGAGCTCAAGAAGAGTTTGGAAAATGCTCTCTGGCAACATTGTGCAAGTCTTGGGACTGTCCTGCATCTGTACTAGAAACAGTGTTATGAACTGGGTATCTCAACCATCTCAGCTGCCTGAAGCTCCTACTGCCCTGCAGAAGATGCTGTAAACTTAGCTTTAATCAAATGAAAAAGGTAATAGCATCATGACATAAATCCTATTGCCTTAACACAGCTGTCCATTGTGTCCTTTCTGTATTCTGGGACTGTCATACTTGGACATGGTCACTCCTTTTACTTTGCTAGGCTTAGCACTGTGACACACTGTCCTGAGCACAGCTGTCAGCACACATTTCGATAATATGTATGCATATCAAGTGAGTTTTTCTACAGGGTCTCTGAAAGGAGAAGGTGGCAATGAGACTGATGATGGAAGTCTTGTAAGTACCTCTGGAATCAGCCAACAGAAGACTTTGTTCTGCTGGAACCTTTCCTTCACTGTAGGGGCATGGGTTTTCCTGATTTAGCAATCATTTACATTGGCCAGAGCATGTAAAAAGAATTCCTCTGCTTTGGTTGCAGCTACCTTTGATTGCTTCTGTCTTCCTCTCAAAATGATCCTTAAGTGAGAAGGCAGAGAATCTGCATTTAGGGAAGTAAGGCAAAAATCAGAAACTTCTTTTAGTTCTTCCTTTAGGTTATGCAGCTGTGAGGTTGCAGTCATTGGTGAGTTTTATGCAATCTTCTGGAAGCAGTCTGGTCATTTTCCTAAGTAGAACAAAGGCAAAGGCAAAAAATAGGATCTAAATTAATGACCTAGAAATCCAAGATGGTTACTAGAGCAATCTTTGAGGCAATTGTACACATGTTAACTGGGTCATATAAATTTGTGGTATGACAGCTCATACAAGGAAGGTATAAATAGATGTCAAGAGGAAGTAGCGTAAGAAGTGACAAATATGAAGCAATGCAGGCAGAAAAATGACCTTTCAATTCTAATCTTCCCTTTTTAAAATATGTTTTTTAGCAGAAGATGTTGGTAGGAAGGGTGGTTGGGGGAGTTTAATGAAAGCAACCCTTCCTCAGTCAAGAGAAACATAACCTTTGCTATATGGATTCACCAGCTCTCTGCTGGCACTTCATTTGCTGAGCTGGTGACAGGGAATGTGGGGTGTGCTGAGATCCTAGATGTTCCTGATTCCTCTAAGTGACTGGAAGAAAAAAGAATGAGGCTATGGCCTTGTAACTTCTCTAATCTGCAGGGACTGCAGTTACATCCATAGGGATGTTTATTCCTATACACAAACAAACAACAAAAGAAGTGGACTTTTGAGATGTATTCACACTTTTTGTGGTACATAGAAGGAGCTGATTTTAAAACAGGATAAATACTTCAAAGGCTCTGGCTACTAAGTCATGAAGTTTCTGCCTCAACTAACGTTTTTAACTCTTTATACAGAAAAAATTGCTATTTGATTTTCAGCACCAATGGTGAGGAGATTTTTCCTTCTTTGCTATGGATTTACCAACTTGTGTTCCTCACAGTTTTATCCCAGAGGTGGTTGGATGTTAGCAGTTACTACCAAGACCTTTTTGACAAAGCATTCATTGCGTGCATTGTCACTCATTTGCCTAACATGTGCTCCATAATCTAAATATGGTTTTAACCTGCTTGTAAAACCACACCAGCAAGATTATCTTCTGCTATGGTATTTTACAGAGCGTTTATATAAAAGATTGTATGTTTCATAAAAGCATGATGCTTAGCATAATACCAGAAAGAATTAGGAGTTCCAAGACCACTTAATTTCTGAAATGTTTTAGAAATTTAGATTCTTCCTGAGAGATTTCAAAAGCTGAGGTAACATTGCAAATACTTATTTCAGAATGTGCTGTAGAGGAGGGAATAAAGCCCAGGTTCTTATGAAGAGCTCAAATGTGATATCTCAAAAGCTCAGTCACTGATGATTTAATTTAGTATGTCCTTGGGGATGAAGCTCGTCTGGATGCAGTGAACCAGCACAAGGCCACGTATTACTTAGCTACATGGTTATTGCTGTGTATGTGTTTTACACTGGCCTGTTGAGGAAATGACTTTTGTCCCCATCTTTCACTATCTTCTCTCCCCAGTCTTTTATTGGCTTTCTATCAATGGCCTTCCTTCTTCAAAGTAATCTCTAATCTTCTTCATCTTGTTCTTCCTGTACTTGGGGGGTTGCTTTCCTTCACTCTCTTGAATCCTGTATTTTGCACTTGATCCAAAGATCCATGTAACTCTGGCGTGTAACACGGCACATTGCATGCCTGCCTGGGCTGATGGGCCCCTGGAATCTGGAGGAGGGTAGCCGTGTCAGCACAGTGATGCCAAGCTCATTACTTGGGTGTGGTATCACACTGCTGCTGCTCTCCTGCTTCCAAGACACAAGCAGGTAAACTGGCACTCTGCTCTGCCATGCAGACAGACCAGTTTGGGTATGTGCTAGCTCAGATTCTTGCTTTGCACACCCTTGCACAATGCAGACATTCTTTCCAATTCTGTTCAAAGGGCTATGCCCATCCTAAGTTCTGCATAGCCTTTATTGTTAAAATCATGATGATATGAACTTTTGCTAATTATCTCATTGTTTGATTGAGTGCAAAGAGGTCTTCACTGGAATACAAAATGATTTTTTCACCTGCACATGTTCTCAGTGAACAGCATCCTCAGGTGTTCTGGAAATCCAGCCCTCACAGTGTTACTGGATTATACAAGTCATGTAAAAGCATTTATATAACACAATTGCAAAAAAAAGAGAATGTTACTAGATTATGCACCAAAGTGATTCATCTCAGGTGCAGAACATCGTGGAAAAGCCAAGTTAATTTTGTTATGACATAATTTCTAACATGCAGAAGTATTTACTTGTTATTACACATCTTCTTGTTACGGCACTGACAATTATCCTGTCTAGTGTTTCCAGGCTGCTTGATACAATGCCATGCAGAGTAGAAAGCTGTAACAAGAACTTCTGTTTCATATGAAATGTGCTGCCTTTAGATAAACAATCTGTGTTTCTGGTCTTAGTAGAGAAAATTTGCTGTTTTCCATCTTAGCAGAAAGCAAGAAAGATGGAAATGTTCACTTGCAGAAACAGTAAAAAATCATCTTGACATTTCTCATAGCCTGTGTGAGCTCAGGTTGCTCAGCATATATTGGCATCCAAGCCTTGCCCTTTCCTACTTTAGGTACAATGGAGCATGTGTGATGAGACAGACTGGCATAGCTGTGGATGTAAACCCACATACTGCACTGCTTTGCTCCTTTACACTGTACAACCATGTCCCTGAGTGATACACTCCCTACTCTGACACAGGAAGCTGGATGGCCTTAGCCTTGACTCTCCCCTGTCTAGGTCAGCTGGAATCACAGAGAGAAGGGATGTACTTCAGCAGTACATGGAGGGTGTACAGTGGTACAAGGAAGGAAAAATCACTGTGACTCAGTCATCTAAATCTACGTTGTTAACCCCAGGTAGCTCAGATTTCTCATCTTTCCCTTTATCCTAAATTCTTCTGATTTTTTTTTTCTCTCTTCTCCACCATTCACTAATCACACAGCTAAAGCAGCTATGGGGAGCCCTGTGCTATAGAGTGTAGTATAGTTTGGAAATGCTCACTTGAAATTTCTTCAATACAACACATATCTGTTTACACAAGACGAAGCTTATAGATTGACTAATTGTACTGCCAAAAAAGAGAAAAGCAGAGAATGAGCTTATAGAGTACTTTGTCAGTTTTCTTCTGGTAAGACAGTCAAGAATTTTAAACCCAGCACACCTGGCCCTAAGGCAAAACTCTTGAGCATTATAATTGCAACTGATGAAATGGGTGGCAGTCACTCCTTATCGAGAGTGAAAGGTACTGCTAGGCATACCACATGTCTCTAAAGGTCATTTGTGACCTATTCCTATGATGTAAGTCTCAAAGAGGAATAAAATGAAAACCCCAAAGAGGTCTGAGTCCCTGGTGTCCCAGAAAGCCAGCGGTCAGAGAGCAGTCATCAACACAAGTCTGGAGACTTCCCCTGCTGCCCTGGAAGACAAATGTTTCAGCAGAAACAATGACTTTTACTTCTTAAAGTAGCACACACTTCAGGCCAAGTGCATGACTAGATACAGTGTGATCATTTTACGCTGATAGAAGAGAAATTTGACCTCTCACTAAAGCAGACATCTATCTATAGAGAACTTTATTTTTCTTTTTATTTCTCCCCAAGTCCTTTTTTGGTGCTGCTAAATTGCTTTGCCATGTTGGAAAAGTGAGAATACTTTGATTACTTTTTGGTTTTGGCAGTGTAGAGAAGGTGACAGACCCTTGTGCTAGTCATGACTCCTGGGAGACATTACAGTAAATTAATAATTTATTTGGCAAATGTAGACTATACTAATCACTGCAAAAAAACATAAAAATCATAGTCGTTGTGAGGATTTTAATGGTAGTGTTAAATAATAGAGAGGAAAAGCCTTGCTATAAATACACCTGAAAATGTTCTTTTCAGGTGTATTAGGTGAATTAGAGAGTTAAGGTCTATTGAATTCAGTGGAAAGACTTTGTTGTCCAAAACCTCTAGATGATATATTAGGACCAGTTCTGTAGGTAGTGCTAATCAGCTCAATTCGTCTGGCTTTAACTGTGCTGAGTTCTTTCACTGAGTCTGAGGATTTTGGGTTGGATCCAGTATGAAATTGTGATACCAGCTGGTTTGGTGCCAAAGCAGCTAACTCCATCTGACTCCCACAGTGATATCCTGGATGGAGAGGTATTTGTGTAGGCAAGCTTCCTGCAGTGTGTGGGAACAGCCAGGTGCCTGAGAATGGTATCTTCAAACCCATAAGCTGTTGAGAGAGAGCCTAAAGAAAGGGTTAAGCATGAGGACATGCTCTGAGTGGTTAGGTAGGGTTGTCCAGATTGTAATTTTTTAGTTATTTATGCTGCTTTTCGCCTTTTGTCAAACTGTACATTGTACTGGCCTATTTGTTCATTTGTACATGGCCTATTATGCATCTCTGATATTGAGCTTAAATGAGTAGTAACTACTTGGATACTATCTTTTATTTAAAAGAAAAACCTTGTTGATAGTACAGCAATAATTAGGGAAAGAGTATTGTGAATAATTAGGGCCATGAATATAATTTATTTTTTTTGGAAGGAAATACTCTCTTTTTACTTAAGAGCTCAGAATAAGGGAGATCTCTGCATGATGGTGTTAGCTGGTGACTCAAAACTTTTTGGTTTTTTGTTTGTTTCAGTTTTCTTAGTACTGTCTTCCATCTTGAGACCATCTTTAACACTAGCCCACACCCTAGAATAGCATGCACACTTACACACATGTGCATTGGCAGAAGGATGTCAAGGATGCATAACAGACATTGACACTGTACCTGGCTCAGGCCAATATTAACATTTAATTACTGATAATGTTTTGAGCTCCTGACAGCAGTGTGGGATGGATGTGGTATGTAAGTAGAACACCTAGCAACCTGGCAAACAAGGATATTGGGAATGCATACCTGAACTGGATGGAGTCACAGGGTTCCTGTCCTTAATCCTCTTGCTTTATAAGGTGATTGTGGAAAGGTTCACCCATGACTCACATAATGGTGTCATCCTTACTTATCTGTTGGCAGACTCTCCAAGGGTATGAATATTATTGTAGCAGAGGCCTTGCATTAAAGAGAAGAGGATTCTTTGACTGTGTGAATCCCACAATACAACTCAGTTTACAAACCTATTAGACAACTGGAAAAGGAGCCAGTCCAACAAATGGGAAGGATAGCAAAGTCTACATTATGCTTAATTCAAACTAATTAACTTTACTGGAAAAAGGGCCATTTGGCAACATGGCAAAATAGCTTTCAGGGCCTATGATGGCTTTTCTGCATGGACTGCAGAAATGAAGGTTGCATTGCAACACCATTGAGTTCTCCTCTGTGCTCTAGTCTTATCTATATGGCAAAATATTTCCTGAATACTTCTTAAACTTGAGAGGCCTGGGATATCTCAATGTCTCTTCCTTCAGACATCCTGCAGTGGCCTTATGCAAAAGTCTCATTTTCCAGTGAATCTATGCACTCTAAAATCTGGCTGTAGTCTCTTACTTCTTCTGCAGAATCTTGTTATGAGATGGTAGCAACAAATTGCCCGAGAGCTTCCTGCGAACCACACATTTCAGAATTTACAAGCAATTGTTGTGGCTGGGGCACGTTACATCTCACTGTTTGCAGTGGATCCATTATAAAGCTACATAACTATCAGGGCAACAAGTGACCTCAGGATCAGGACTGCAGAAACTGCTAACATGTTTGGAGACCCTTTCCTTACGATGCTCAGAGTAAGCACTACAAGAGTGAAAGAATAGACAATGTTTGGAAGGAAGGTTTGCAGATTGCCATTCTGTTGGATGCCTTAGAAAGGTGATCTGTAGACAGTGATCTCTGACAGTCACCAATTAAAGGACAAATTCAAGAGTATTTCTGCACTTCATCTTCTCTGAGGAGCTATAGTACCTTAAACCAGAACTAACTTTGAGACCCTCCCATCTGCTCAGGATCTTGAGCATGAAGGATGTTTTATTAGTTTGGCTTTGAAGTCTGTTAATATATGACTTTTGCTCCCGTTACAAGACTCAAGAAACTCTACACTTTGGCGCTTCCCTTTCTGGATCATTTCTGATGACAGAGTTTAGGAGAGTTAGGTATCCAGCCCAAAGAAAGAGAGTTTTGTATGAAGTAACATGCATTGTTACTTCATTTTGCTGCCTAGTGACCTACAAGTGCTTCCAGTCAGTGCTGGGAAGGACTTGGCTGGATGCTTTCTTGGAACTGTGTGTGTGCAAATACTGTGTAACAGGATACTTGGGCAGTTGCAGATAGGTCTGATCTCCCACTTTTGGTGTGTAAGGTTTGATCCTGGAAAAAATGAATGAGCTTCAAGGTCTGGCTTCTCATTTTCTGGGTCTGAGTGGAAAACCGTGAGTACAAAGGATGAGCCCGGTCGCCCTTTGGCACAGGCAAGGAAAGGTTGTAACAGTTCCAACAGGTAGCAAACTGATGGGGGCTCCTCCTGCTTCATGGCTCATCTGGAGGGTCATTCAGAAGAGCAGCTGCAGCCTGCATGTTGCTAAGAGTGGTGCCAGACTGTTACTACCTGCCTTCCCTCTCTGGGATCACCACATTCCTGTGCAGTCTCTACCTACCTTCTTTGGCACTGAGAGTTCCACCAGGGGATTGCTGCTCCTGCAAACCTGTGCATGGCTGCGTATGCTACATGCACCAAATCATGATGTTGTTTCAGATGAATTTACGCTGTTGTTTTGGGGGCTTTACTGCAACTGTAATACAGTGTAAGTATCTAAATTCTGCTTCTGTCACACGGACTTTTTTTCCTTGATGGTTTGGTACATATAACCTGTGGATTTTGATACCTAGAGCACACATATAAACCTCATTATCATTATTTTGTATCACTAACCCTTCCCAAGGTGTGCAAATTTTGCTGGAAGACCTCTGAGCATCATTCCCCAAATGCCTGGAATATCAAAGGTCCATATTAAAGCAATTCACAAAATCCTTCAGTTTGACCTTCAAAAACCAGAGTAGCAGGCTTCATTGCTTGAGGCTACAGCAGATGCTATTATGCAGGTTAAGAGAGACCTGAAGTTAGTGTTACCAGATAAGCACAACTGCAAAGCAAATCAGTTCAGATAGTTTTCCTTCTTTGAGAGGCTCATTTTTAACTTCAGAGTATCTCTTGAAAAGCTGCAAACTGAAAGAGATTAGGAATATTCCCAGAAAACCTGTCACTCTGATCTTTTGTTATTTTCCTTATTATGCACGCATAATGAAAAATACCATGTAGAAAATAGAAATTATTTTCAATTAAGCAGAATATTATCCCAGTTTATTAAATAAAAACCTCTTTCATTCCTCCCTTGGAAAATGAACATTTTAAATATAATTTGAATTAGTTTTCAGAATATTTCATAACCCAACATGTTGAATTACCTTCCCATCCTCTGGTTTTCAGCCTGGAGTTAGCTTACTGTCATGTCTACAACCAGTGCTAAGCACAAATGAAATGCCCATGAACTATGGGCTATGCACTCCTGACTTGCCTTCATCATTCTTCTTTAGACCCCACAACTTTCTTCCAGTCACCTGGTTCCTCGTGAATATACACCTCTCCTAAAGTCCCTCAGATAGGGAGTAGTCCTATGTGTGAAAGATTGGATTTTGGGTGTGTCTCACAAGCACAACTAGACAAAAATTTCCAGAACAATAAACCCACAGAGTTTTTAGCCTTTTTGTAAAAAAGGAACTGAGTTGTTATGGAGCTGCAAACCTGACTGGGGCTGGGCCACAGGGAACAAAACGAGATCTGCTGAACACATGGTCTAGCTGGGAATTAATCGTATTGCTGTCATATAAATATAAAATATATGGGTTTGGATAAGGATGTCAAAACCCAATAGGACAATGAAATGATTCAGGCTGACTGCCACTGTAAAAGCCAGGATGCCACAACTGATTCTGCCAGCCACTTTGACAAAGTCAGCTTTTGTGGACAGGTACATGCATTTACAAATCCAAGAAGAGTGCTTTTCATTATGTTTAGGGCCTGAAAATATTTAGATAGACTTTCCCTAGAATTTGTCAGTAATGATCTCTCCTTTCTCCCTTGTCCGTCCGTGTTTATATTGTCTGCTTAGATGACAGATCCTCAAAACGGGTTCGATCTGTTATTCTCAGTTTTGTTTGTCAATGAAGGCCAAGGAATTTTGTCTCATGACTCCAGGCTTTTTGATAATTTTAAACATTGAATGCAGTACTAGAGAGGTACAAAGTGCTGAGGAAAAAATATAGGGTTTTCTTGCTGCGGGGATCTTTTCACAGTAGTTTTTTATTCCTATCTTTGAAGAAATAACAACCTTCCAGAGATATGCAACAGGACATTGTCAATAACAATGATACTTTATTGCTTGTCATTTTCAAGAGTATTTTATTGCTCTACTTTTTTAAAAAAAACCAGCAATCCCTATCAGAATGTGCTGATAAGGCAGATCTATCTTAAGTAAATACATAGCTTTCACATATGGTCTTTTCTTCAATAAACTTTTAAACTTTTACTAAAGCTTTTGGATATTAATCATTACTTGATTCCTAGGGGTTTTCACTTTAATTTGCCTTTTCAGTGGCTTCAGTGCTGGCAACATGTACTCCTCAAAGCGGTAAAACTGCTTGCTGTCAGACTGTGAAGGCTGTTTTGCCAGAACAGGGTAGTAGCAGAAAGACTCTTGGCATGGCACTTCTGTAACCCTTAAGGAATTTCATGATCTTCAAGATGGACAAGATAAATCCCCAGTGAAGCGTTGACAGCCCTGAAATATTTAGGGTTATTAAGTCAAGTCTAGAAAGCAGAGGGCTTGGAAAACTTGAAAACTGAGGGAGGAAGGCAAGGATTTTCATACAATCCCAGTCTTTTCTTGTATTATAGCATCTTGAAATGTCTCCCTGTAGTAATTGTTGTAGACTTTGAAATTTGACTATAAGACAGATGCAAGGTATTATAAAGGAAACTAAGATTTTCAAAATTTTGTTTCTTTCATTTTAAAATTATAAGTAGTTGCTGTGAAACCAACAAGATGCGTGTGAATACTACCAAGGTGAAATCACTGGCATGTATGTCCCAATTCTAAACAAATGAATGTGTTTGGTCTTATTCTATTTTAGGACTGTAGGGTGAGCTTAAAGAAAGATTAACTAGCTAAACCTCAAATTAAACCTACAGACACAGTTTATTGCTATTTACCTTGACTTAGTAACAGGCAGGATTTGCTGTTGATTATGACTGACCTCACAGTGACTTCATATTGTCATCAAACTTGTTTGTAGCAGCTTGTAGAATTTCAAGAAAACCACTTCTGCAGCAGATGAAAATCCTCGTGGCTGCCAGCTGCTGTGAAAGCTGGCACAGAGTGATGCTGTCTCCTGCAGGTTCCTCTGAAGTCTGACAAATGGTTCTTACAGTTGTTGAGGGTAAAACAATTAACAAGTCTTCAGAACATTTTGATAACATGTTGACCCTGAAGCAAACTGATAGAAGATGATCTGTGGAAGTTTCTGACACTGATTCTGAACTGCAAGATGTCAGAGCTTTAACTCATATTCATCACACTTCAAAGCTGATGAACTCTGCCAGCTCTCAGCTGTCCAGACAGTATTCTGTAATTCTTTTCTTTGATATAAGACATTGATATAAGAGAATCCTCAGAACATTTTCCATTTTAGGTATTGTGACATATGTTGGAGTTAAATGTAGTGGGGTCGTGAAAGTTCTATTCACTTTGATGTTACTTATTTCCACAAGGATGTCACGAGAAGCATATGCAAAGTGGTAGCTCTGACTCAAAATGTTAAGACAGAAACCTCTTTTAAGCTTTGCATGTGACCTTGTTTAAAAAGGAAACTTTTAAACATTTTTCAGTATTTACTGGTGAATGTCTGGATGTACTTTTGACATTGGTGCTGCTGTTTCAAGGGACCTACAGAAACGCTGTTTGTAATCCAAGCAATAGAGAAAAAATCTGTTTGCATTGTGCCACTCTTTTGAGCATCTTTTACCCATTAAAACAACAACTGTACATTCTGAAGAATTAGATTTAACCTGGCTTTCCCTCCTCTAGGAACAATTTGTGTGAAGTTGTTCTTATGATTGTGAATGAATTTTCTAATGAACATCCCGAAATTCATTAAAGGTAACTATTATTGGGGAGCAAAAATGAATTTCTGGTATTTTTATGTGAAGAAATCCTCACAAAGTTATTGTTTATAATCCAGATTTTCACTTTCAGCAGTGTGTTGAACTAAGCTTTCCAGAAAAGTATTTAAAACCTGAGATCTTGCATTTTTATCAACAACTTGGAAATGTTTGAAGTGGAAAATCTTATTTCTTCTTCCTTTGTGCTTATTTCTCTTTTCATGCGGCCAGAAGCTGTGAATCATCCTGTGTGTAGATTCCAATCACTTGTCTCTCTTCTGCTTATCTTAATATGGATGACAAATAAGAGTCAATGCAGAGTAAATGCACGGAAATGGAAGCCACACTGCAGTATCAAAATGAAAATTTACCCTACTTTTGGCACCAATTTTCTGATCCTCAGATTTCCCATACCTTATGAGTATGATGATACTAACTAACATTTGGAAAGTTTCTTAAGATTTCCAAATCCAAAGGCCTTGTTAACTGTCGTTCCACTCAGATAAACCTCCCCATACATTGCATTGTTGTGCCTTTGCAGAGATAATATCAGTGCTAACAATGTCTGTGAGTAAAAAGGGAAAGTTGTTTTTTTTCTTGAAGGCATTCTATGACAAACACTAATAAGGTCAAAGCTGAGATCAAAGACTATCCTAGAATTCATGGGCATGTTTATGTTTTATACCTTTAAGCTTTGATATGACTTTCTACTGAATTAGTTTACAGTTTAGCCCTGTAAAAGTCCCAGATTTCCTGGTTTACATGCTTTCATTTAAAGTGGATTGCACTTGATCCATCTGTTTGATGAGACTATTGTGCTTTTGTCTCACTAGTAATAAAACTTCTGGGGGTAGGACATTGCATGTTTATCTGGGCGTTGCAGGAAACACTATCACTAACTCTTAAACAAAGGGTCTTTCTATTGACTGCAGAAATTATTTTTTCCAGAGCAAGAGAACAAAGATTTCAGATAGTTATAAATGGTAAATTGAGGGGAAGTTTGGGGTCAAAGGGCAAAAAGATGACTCAAAATTCTTTTCATTGTGGTTGAGAAAAGGTACACAAATGCAGATGAAAACTATTGCTGTTTCCTTCACAGCATGTATGCCACTTTCTGAGCTCTGACATCTCCCAGGCACTGCAGACCTCAGAACACACCTCTGCCTGTTCCAGCTACAGGGCACTGGTCCGTGTAGCCAAAAGGTCTTGAATTGTAATAATAAGCTAACCTATTTCCACTAACAAGAGAGAATATTAGTCATCAATCAATGCAGAAAAGAACAAGTCTTTGTTTTACAATGTCCCAGTTGGAATTGTAACACTGGACTGGAAGTGGCCCCAGAAGTGAGAGTCTTTGCCTTGCATGCAGACGTTGGAAAAGATTCTTGTGCGTCACAGCCTCCCGCAGCCCGTTATTCACAAAACATGTTCTGAAGCCTTTTAACAAGTCAAGACCTTTAGTACTAGCCTCCAAAAATCACAGCAAAGCAATTTGCCAAAGGAAGAGAGCAGGAAAGATTACTGCCAAGCCAGTGTTCACAGTCCTGCAAGAGCAAAGGGGATGTTAGGTGAGAATGCCCACAGGAGCCTAGAATATAAGTGAATCTACTTCTACAGAATGATCCACTGCCTTCTCTGCTGCCAGATGGGCTTGGAGGAATAGTCCCTCCAGGTTTAGCACTGAGAATATGAAAAGAACACTCTAATGAGGCTGTGAGAAACTCTCAAAAAGCTTTGAATTTCCTTTCAATGAGGTGTGTTCTTCTGCTGCAGGAAATAGCTCTTTCATGTTTTAGGTTCAGATGACAGTGGAGATACTGCCTTCGCATCTCCTTCACCAAAACACGAGTCTGCATCTAAATAAAGTAAATTTGTGATGTTCTTCTGGGTAGTCCATATCAGTGCTAGAGCAGAGTAAGATGTAAGTATTTTTAAATGCACATTCTTAACGTAATTCCTTAACACAATTCTTCTAAGTCACTCAGGTTTAGGCCCTGTATGAGCCTTGATCCTCACACTATGAAAATGCCACTGGACACATTCTAACAAGTATTTTCTTAACAGTGCTACTCTTTCAAGTGCATTATGCTAATAACAATATTTGGAGCAATAAGAATAACTGGTATCGAGACCAAAACTTTCTCAAAACATTTCTTAGGAGTTTTGTTGCCTTGCATTTTACTGTAAAACAATAGTGTGCTAAAACAATTGCAAAGATTTGGCAGAAAAAAAATTGCTGCAAACTACATGTGTCAGAAGTGAGAGACATCATAATGGAAGTTCAGTTAAGGTAGGAGCATCTTTTCTAGATGCTTTTGATCTGGCATTTTATTTCAATGCCAGCTTTGAAATAGTCTCAGAAAGCATCTATCAACATAGAAATATCCTTTGGGAAGACAAATTGCATTAAAAGCATTTCTATTATCAAGAACCTCTCTGAGTGAGAGAATTGGTCAGCACATTGTACTGTTTTTAGGATGTGATGCATGGGAAAGGATGAAGAATGTTTTGAGAAAGCTGGCAAAAGCAGCTTTTTTATCCTATGAGAAAACATATAAAACACACAAACACACATATACAAGTAGATACAAAGTCCACATTATTATTACCATTTCAAAACATATTTACTCTTTGAAAATGTTTGAGATGAGTTTATAAAACTGATGGGATGAGGTGAATTCCCTTGAGATGAAACTTTCTAACCCTGAATTAGTTGAGGAACTCCCAAGGAGGGCTTTCTAGTGCATCTCTCCCAGGGAAGTTTGAACAAATCTTGGACTGTCTCTTTTCAGACCTAGAGGCAAACTCAATTTTTTTTCCCCATGACTTATTACCAAAGGCTTCAAGTGAAAGCTGCAAGAGAAAATTACAAATCAGTTTAGATAAAGAAGGGGAACAGGTCTTTAAAATTCAGGGCTCAGCTGCAAGGAAGATGATACCAGAGCTGATTTTCACTTGACTTTACTCCCATCAATATATTTCCTTTGGTGCCGAGATACTGATCAGCATACTATAGATACTGTAGATAGTCCTGATACTGCTGACAGGGGTGGATCTAGAGAGACCCGCAGATTTGCAACATGCCATACCAGTGACAGAGCCCTGTGTGGAAAATTTGTCATTTTTTCCTCATGCCTCACTTTTGGCTGTGTATTTTTCCACAACAGTTAGATATTCCAAAGGAAATAAGAGCAGAAGCAAATAAATGAATGCACTGCGGTTAGAAAAGGAAATGTTTATTCAAACACAAGAATAATGCCAGTTGTAGAAATCTGGATGCTTCTCATGTGTTGTTCCTGAGGATATCCAAATGGATGTTTACTCATGGTGAGCAGTATCCAAAAAGTCTACAGTTATACACCATATTAATTCATCTGTTCTAAATGTGCTACTGGATTTTCTTGAAATTCTGTTGTGCTGTAGATTTAATCCCTCCTTTTCTATTTGCATTCAGTTTTTTTCTGATACATAGAGTATTTAATTTAGTTACTAGGAATCCATAGAGCACACATGCTTTGTATTCTGTGTGTACTAGTACTTGTTAGCTTGTAATAACTATAGCATATTACAGAATTGTGTAGGTTTGAAAAAGGATTCACCTGCTTGTTTAAATACACATGTATACAGTGTGTGACTGGAAAGGCATTGTCATTATGGTAGATGATATGCATTTTGGTATGCGAAATTAACTGTTTCGAACTAAATGGGCTGCAAGATTCATTTGTTTAGTACACTGGAAAGCAACCAGAAGCAATTTCGTTTTCAAGGAACAACTAGAGATCAGCTTAGAATAGAGCAAAAGTTAAGGATATTTAAAAAAACCTGACATCATCCTCTCCCCAAATTAAAACTCTTCTTGCCAATTGCTGTCGCTTGTATTAGCCTCAGAGGTCATGACATTGATGTACACAGCCTGAGAATAATAAAAATAACAATGATGGTGATAAAAGCACCCAAGAACTGTTACCACTACAACACAAAGCTGACAACAGTACTATCTTTCTTTCTGAGTGTTTAGGGTGAACCAATGACCTCCAAATTTATGTACAGTTGTTTCAGGTTCAAAATTCAGTTCAGAACATATACACAAAAATGTTTTTCTTCCTGTTAACAGATTTTAAAGAATTCTACTTACTTCTCTTACTTTGAGATGAATTTACTGTAATTCTGTAATTATTTTTGTCTGAATGTCCCCTAGATTAATTTCTCCTTTTATTTATTTTCCATTCCATACTGCAGTTGAGTTGGAAAATATTTGTAAAAGTTTTCTGGGTGATTTCCATGGTCTTATCTGATGGTGGAAAAGCAGAATGACTCCAGATCTTCCTCACCTTCAGGGCATGCACAATCTGTAGTTTGAAATCCTGAAGGTCAAACCACCTCCTCTGAAAGAGGCCAAAACAGATCTATGGCCTTTCAATATTGCAGATGGTGTCTGAACCATCAGGGAACCTTCCACACTGCCAAAGGGATTTTTAAGCATTCCATATTATGGGATTGAGGAAAAAAGCTCTGAAATCTCAGCTGTTTTTGCTAAGTAGAAAGGTATGGTTCAAGTTGAAAGGGAATTGACATTTTTTCTAGCTCTCACTCTTTATACATCACATTTTTCCATTTTCTGGAAGAAAATGTCCCCTATTTTTCTTATCCATAAAGTAGATAAGGTAGCTTTTCTTTTTAAATGCAAATTTTAATCAGTTTTAGGAATTAATTAATGTCAGCCATCTTGACCAAAATTTTTTTTTCATCAGGCTCAGGGAAGAAATAAATCTTTGTACTTATTTTAGATAAATACTAACATTAGCTTGAAATAGAAAAAAAAAATCACAGAGTATGTCTACATCAATTTCAGACCTTTTTATTCTGCTCCCTTTTAAACTGTGGCAGTACAGTGTGACATATTTTCAGTTTTAAATGTATAGCATGGAAAGAATCATGTTTCAATAAAAGAGATGTGATTGTATATTCCACTGCTTAGCATAGTAAACCAGATTTGTGTAGCAGAGCAGAAGTCAACAGTCTTGTTTTAATACTACTACTACTAGAATTTTCTAAACTTCTCTACAAAAATCTTTGTTCAAAATAATTTTGAACAATATGGCCAAAATTATATAGAACAATTTTTCAGTTAGGTTGCTAAATCTGTATTTAAGTATCTGCTCCATGGCTGACAACCAGAGCTGTTTTGGATTTATGCCAATTTTTGTACAGAAATCACTAAAATCTATGGGATAATAAACACAATATCCTGAGTTGGAAAGCACCCACAAGGATCCAACTCCTGGATTGAGTCCATCTCCTGGCTCTGCACTGACAACCCCAAGAATGTTTTCATGTCCCTGAGAGTGTTGACCAAACGCTTCTTGAACTCTGGTAGGCTGGGTGTTGTTGACCAAAAGGATGTAACTCATGGGATCTAGAACTGCCAATGCGTTTTTTTAATTCTGGTGTATGCACTTCAGGTATATTAAATAATGCTAATGTAGAAAAAGCTGTCAGAACTAAAACCATCCCATCCTTTGTGCTTATCACCCCCAAATAAGCAAGGTTGTTAGCTTTGCACTTCAGCTTTGCTCTTGGCTGTTCACAAGAATCTGCCTGTGGTTTTAAAGTGAAATGGAACATTTTGTTTTGAGAATTTGTGTCTCTGAGAAATTGTGAATGGAATGAAGAAGAGCAAGAATAGCCAAGTACTATGTCAGTGTCTCATGTTCTCTGAGACTGGATCCCCAAGGACATGCTGTCAGTCAGGTTAACTCCTCTGCTCCCAGATCTTCCTGCCCCCTGAGTGGCAGTGAGTGGTAAAATACAGCTCTCTAGTAGTCACCACCATTACTTACTGGTGACTCACTGCTGTAAATTCCTTGGATCCCTCAAGGAGAAGAGAAAGTGAAGCTGAGCAAACCCAGGAAAAGGAACAAGAATTACAAGTTTCGGGAGCTTGTCACACTGGTCTGGCCCATTTTAACACCACAGGGTTAGTTTTTAATACTGACCCCAAGTTATTAAATGGATGACAAAATCTTTAAGCTGTAGTTAGGCACATTCTTCATATGGAGGAAAACCCAGTCATTAGAAACAGCAGGAGCTACATTTTAAAGTATTTCTACAGACTATAGTCCCTTAGTAAGGAATAATACAAGGGTTTGCTTTATAACCAAATCATGTATGCACAGTAAATTCCCCAGGGTGGCTGAAGGGATAGAAGAGGTTATTCTGGCTGAAAAATGTGTTTGGTGCAAACTGAAGTTAACGTTAAATGTTAAAATAAAAGGTTTGAAGGTTTGTTTCACAGTACAGCAGAGAAAAGACATATATGTGCCACTAGTGTAGCTGAACAGTTAGAAGAAGAATGTTCAATGTTCAAATTGGTGTAAAAATGTCATTTCTCCCCAGAGAAGCCTCCCTTGGTTTGATGAGGCACAGGAGCCAAATGCTCTGATGCAGGCTTCCATACTCTTTAGGAGAGGGAAGAAGGGGAGGTACTGTGGTTCCAGGATTGATTGCTGTGCTTTTCCATCATCCCCAATCAACATGGAAGCAGGGAACAAGATTCAGGATTCCTCTCTCTGGGGAGAAAGCACTGATTGTTGGAATGCAAGGCTGCACATCCTCCTGCATGGCCTCTCCTACCTTATTAATTATATCTTTCTTGCTTTAGAGAGGCACAGGTTTGCAGCTGGGGAAGTGGTTTTCCCAGTGTAGCAGGCTTCACAGCTCACGCTAAAATCCTCTGAGCTCATGTCTTTTCTCTGGTATTTCACAAGCAGGTGCTCACAAGTGATCATGACTGTAACCATAAAAGGGAGATTCTAACCTGGCAGGTGGCTGTGTTCCCTCAAAGAAAAGGGTTCCCTGTGCATCTGCCCATTTTCCATGGATACATTTGCATGAGCTCTGACACAGTTCAGATCAGAAAGAACTGTCATTTAAGTGAAAAAACCTCCCTCTGATAAAGAGCCACTTCCATGGAAGGAGATGCATGGAGACAGGAAGGTCTGACAGGGCTGCCAGTTCCTTGCCATGCTGCTGAAGAACATGCTTCCACATTTTTTATTTCTGTTTGAAAAACCAAATGGAAAAGGTAACGTTTCTGTCAACACCAAGAATTTTTGGAAAGTACATCCAATCCCAAATAGTTCAGGTATAAATAATACCCCACATAGAAATATTGCCTCCTTAGAGGGACATAGGTTTAGGAACAGCCCTAATGATTCTTTCTGGACTGCTCAAATATTTATACATTTTTGGATGCAGAATGGAATTTTAGATAAAAAGAAGGTATGTTTAGAATTTTCAAATTTCTCAGAGCAAGACATACAGTAAAAGCAGGCCTTCACATCTGCATAGTCTATTAAAACATGAGCATTTTCATTCAAGTGCTCTCAGCTTTTTCAGTGGTAAAAAGCTTCAGAAGGGACCTTGAATTTTTTTTACATGCTGTCATTCAAGAAAGACATGCGATCTTCTAAAACTGCAACAATCCTTGTAAGTTTGTAGTAAATACTGACTTAAATTTTTCCTATTTTTAGCTGGCATAGGCTAAAGTAACCCTTGCAGTCAGTATTGTATGGAGCCAGTGGAAAGATCAAAGGGAAAGATTGCTGTGCAGTGCACATGGCCTTGTGCTGGGATTGACGTCAGTGCTACCCGTTATCTGTAAATGTACATTCAGCGGAGACACGGGCAGATCTATGGCTGCTATGTGAGTGAGTTGGGAGTTGGACTTTACTCTCATTTCTGACTGGGAACTCGAATTCTGTTAAGCTGGTTGGGAAAAGTCTTTCTCCAAATTCATATGCTACCACATATGAAGAAAAAGGTCACTTAACTGCCTGCTAGTATAAATCTTCAGTTTGTACACTTATAATAGGATGTCAATTCTTATATTCCTGAGACCACATTACTTTACCTTTCATGTACAATGCCTACAGCCATTATATACACTATTGTCATTTAGTAACTGTCTAAGGAATGTGATTTAGATAAACAAATATGTTGATATTAACAAAGTAAAACCAACAGTGTTTGAGAAATTTGTTTTATGGTCCCTCAATGGATTTCTAAATCAATACCTTTAGCTGAGATATCAGATGTTAATTACTAATGCCTTTATGTTCCCTTCCATGTATTGTCCTTTCTGATTTATATTACATTTTATTACTTAGGCTGTACTTTGCCTGTGGGATGAAGGTACTCCATGTTTGCTTTCCCTTTCTTCTCTGTAAAAGTGGGGATTCAGATGTGAAACTTAGGCTGGGAGAATGATGGACACAATATCCTTAGGAGTAATGCAATTACTCCTGCATCCTTAGAGGGCTCATGTGGAGTTTTAGTCTCTTTGATGTTGGAATGGGGGCAGAGAAATGAGTTGGGCATCTGTGGTGGCAGCTGGAAGGGAGGATTGCAGAGGGAGTAAGCACTTGCTGAAAGCTTTGGAAAAGCCCAAGCAGAGCCTTTCCAAACTGTTTCTGTCTCTGGATTTTTACTTTTGTTGGTGCTGACCCTTACCTCTCAATTACTCTGGAATAGATGTATGATAACTCCACCGAAGTTATAGTTTTGTAGATTATCTTTAAAGGACTATACCATTATCTTTGTTCCAGGATAGAGACTAATTCTCTTTATTATGGATTCTAAAAATGCATGATGAAGAATATGCTTTAGATATTTGTTCTATATATTTAACTTCATGGACTCAAGTTTAGTTTAAAGATATTCCTAAAATGAAGCAACCCCCTCACTACTTTATAGAGAAAGGATTTTTCAACTGAAGTTTTTAATCCAAGGTAAATTATCTAAATCCCTGCCAAGTAAATGGCTTTGTTTCTAGAGCTACCAAGTCCCAGATATACTTGCTGACTTCATGCAGTGATGAAATAGCTCATTAATTCAAAATCTTAATCTTTTTTATAACAAGTGAAAATACATTTAATATTTTAATTTCATTGACTTGTGATGCGATGTTGCCATAAGATTAATCATTTTCCCAAGGAAAAAATAAAAAAATCAATATTCTGTAAAGAGCAGTGGAGCAAGAGTAACGAGGAAACACTTTTAAAGATATTGGTGCAAAAAATGTTACTATCTTAACCTTACTTTGTAATGTCCTCTGTAAAGCCATCATGCTCTGGGCTAGCCAAAAGCATTTTCTTTATTTTATTTCTACACAAGCATATCTCATTGGAAAAAATTATACATCTGTGTAACTTTGTTCTGTACCAAAAAGTTGTGTGGAACATAACAGTGGGTTTGTGAGACCAGTTTCAGTTGCAGCATTCTGTGTGCTCTGGAGTGAAGGTTTTCAAAATCTAATCACTTCCTGTATCTTTATGGCATTAACTTGTCACATAAGCCCTTCAGGAAGTTGGGCTAGAAGAAAATTTCCTTTTCAAAAATATCTAATATTACTCCACCCTGCTAAAATGAACCAAATTGCTTTTTATTTTCCTCCTTCTTCTTTCTAAAGACCCCCAAAGTTTGATTTGATGCATCTAATACAACTTCATCCTGTGGATTTGACAGCTGAATCACAACTGCCTGTGATTCTTTCTAATTACTGTGAAGCAGAGTTCTTTGAAAAGTTCAGAAAATAAACTTACCTGAATTAAGATGTCAGATATTATAGCATTTGGGGATTATGCAAAAGTAATAGAGGTGTGTAGTTATTTTTGCTAAGATGCATATAGATATGGTGCAAAGGTCCAGAATCACTGTGGCATTTAAACAGCAAATAATATCTAGGTTTCTTGTGCATCTTGAATTTTCTTACATTTTTGCACTGCTGAAATAGAAAAAAAAATTGATTCTTTTACAGTGAAATTCAAGGTAAGGAAAAAACCCCTTCATAATTACCATGCACTTTGGGTACTGGGCTACCACATAGAAGAAAGATAGCTCCAGGACGGTGAAAAAAGCAAATGACTGCTGGTATTCACTTTTACAGAGAACCTGAACTCAAATTATATGTTAGAGTGGTAGAATGATTACCAATTGGAGTATTTTCTGCTGTGGACACAGAAGAAAAGCTCTCTGAGAAAAACACCAGAGCCAGGCAATAAAAGGTCATTGTCCTTTTCTCAGTCTTACCTGCACACTTTTTCCAGTTTACCCCCTGAGCTCCTTTCCAGACAGCTCCTGAAATTCATGTCAGTCTGTCTGTCCTTCCAGAATTACAATGCCTCAGGCCTGGGATGAACAAAATTCAACTCTGCATAAGTAGCAGCTCCTGTAGTCGTTATTGTATTACCTTACTTTATTTACTGCAGAAATAAAAAATACAGTACTGTATAAAATATTTGCAGTGTTATGGTAAAAAACTACATCATAACTTGTGTCTAAGGTGAAGAAGTACAATTTCTATGCTCATGATTTTATTAGATACTGCATTTGTGGGTCATTTTTCCTGTCACTGTGGTTTAATTAAACAGCACTCTCTAACAGTGTGCATCAGTGGTGTCAGTGGAAAAGGAAAAAACACTGAGCAATGACGTTGTATTGACGCCGTAAGCCAGACACAAGTGTCTCAATTAGATGCTGATTTGGGGAATGAGAGGTGGTTGACTGCAGGGACAGAGAATATGTTCTTGTTTTCTTTCTTTTGATGTAGGCTCCCAGTAAACAAAATAGCAATGGTACAGAGGAAATCTGCCAAAAATATTGCCACAAATGCTCATGGTAGCTATAGAAGGAGTTCACTGTGTTCTCTCTGTCAGTATCATTTGTGGTCCAAGCAGCAAGGAAGTGAGCTGATCAAAAAGCAGATGTAATTGTGGTTTTTGACATTATGCTGGCAGAATAATCTATGTGGCACAGCTGTGGATATCCTGTCAAATAAAACAAATGCACAAATGCTTTGTGGCAGAATTGAGGACACTTGTGCCACAGTTAGTCTTCAGGTGCATCGTCTCTACCTCTGTAAAGTTGTCTGGCTCAAAAACAGTTCTTACACTGGATCAAATGGGATCCACCTGAAATTTCACCTGTTTCAGAAGTTCAGATGTTCATCATATTTTACTATAATATGAAAGCTTTGGTTGTTCCTTACATGAAAAAAGCAATGGTAAGGGTATTTAACACCCAGTCTCATTGCAGGGGGTGATAATCTGCTTGCCATTTCTGAACACTGGACCATGGAAATTTTAAGGTAATGTCCAGGTGTCAGTCATGCTGTCATATCTAGGGCATTCTTCAGTGAAGAAGGATAGAAAAAAAATCCAGAGACCAAATTTTCAGCTGCATGCTACTTCTTTTGTTCCAGTGGGCACAGCAAAGTTGGAGAGCAAGTGAGATTGGCTATGGGCTACCAGAGCCAGCTACAGGGGGACAGGCTGGGCACTGCCAGAGCCCCCATTGTCTTAGGTGTGAAGGGCTTAGCTGAGACAAGCCTTAGGTCTCTGATTCGAGACAGGTTCTTCTGTAAACCAGGATGAGCTAACTTGGGAAAAATTAGTAGTTGAGATAGCACTGTTCAAGCTGGAGAAGAGAAAGCTCTGGGGAGATTTTACTGTGGCCTTTCAGTACCCAAAAATAAGGACAGACCCTTTAGCAGCAGACCTACAGTGATAAGACATGGGGTGATCGTTTAAACTAAGAGAGGGTAGGTTCAGTGGAGGTATAAGGAAGGCTTTTTCTTCAATGATAGTAGTGAAACTCTTGAACAGATTTCCCAGAGAAGTGCTGGATGTCCTGTTCCTGGAAACATTCAAGGTCAGGTTGAACTGGGCTCTGAGCAACCTGATCTAGTTGAAGATGTTCTAGCAGATTGCAGGGCGTTGGACTAGGTGACCTTTGAAAGGTCACTTCCAACTCAAAATATTCTATGATTCTATGAATTTTATGCCCAGGGGTGCTGCCTAGGTCACAGTTTTTCATTCTTGCATGGGGAAATGGGAGAAATACGAAATTTGCGCAAATGTGCCAAAAAATGTCAGGCAAACCAATGAGCTAGTCTGCACCGGCTTGTCTTTTTCTTCCTTGCCATCAGAGAAGAATTTGATTGCCAAGCTAATTTGTCTCTTTAACTCATTTTAAGAGGTCATAAATGAGGTTATTGCCAGGGATACAGCCATCCTAGAGGAACTAGGATCCATTGGCTGTGTGCTTCTGGATTAGCTGTCCAGGCCTTGTGCCAGGTCTGCCTCTGTGTGGATGCATGAACGAGGAGCAGGTTGTTGCTTCAGCAGCTGCTGGGAGAGAGTTGTTCTCTGCCTCCCTCTGAGCCTAAAGGTGCTCACCCTGAAGGACCCATTTACTGGAAGCTGCATATACACACAGAGGCAAATGTCCCCCAACTCACTTTTTTGGTTAGATTTTTATAGTAAGAGGCTTTTATTTAGAGAAGTATATAAGGGATTTCTTTTTGCAGAAAATATTATCTTTGTAGAACATTCATGAATTCTTTGGCATATGATGTTGAATCTATATGAAAAAATCATGATCTTCCAGTGGTCTTATATTCACTATACAATACATTCCCTTATGTGCAAACTGACTATAAGTAAATTAATCAGATTGAAGCCATCCTTCTTTTAAATAAGGATGTTTAATGAATATACAATAGAGGATGCATAATGAAATCTAATCTTGAACCAAATGTCAAGGGAAAAATTTGATTTACATGGTGTTCACAAGCCCTAGATAAAGTCCATAAATAGCTGTGTGACTAACTCCGACCCTTTTTTTACGTACTAGTAAACCAAGTATATTAGAAGTTTTTGCCTTGTTTTGTCTTTGCAGGTCTGTTTTCTGTAAATAAATCCATAGGCAGACAGAAGGACAAAAATGCAAAGGAGGAGAACACAGGTGACAAAGTACCATGTGAAAAAGTGCATATGCTATTCAGCATGAAGAATAATATCCTGAAAATATACTGAACAATAATTTAGTATATCTATAAGCTTCTGTGATTTCAAATTACAAGCAGAAGAACACTCTTATCCTAATGCCTTCTCATTATCCTAACACCATACTCTGAACAACTTTAGTTTCCACAGGTACCTAAAAGATTTCTGATCACATAAAAACTGTGAAAAACAAACACTGCTTAAATCAATCGTAAATGCACCATATATCTTGTGTAAATGGTCAGAATTTAGTCATGGGTGAAAGGAAGAAACATCTTTATATTAGCACTTCTTATCCTGTGTGATTTGATATAACATTGTCAAGATACTAGTTTGTCGATTAGAGAAAGTGAAAAATAAACTTGTTTATTAGTGTTTATCAGAACAGCCATGTATTAGCAGATCCGTTGAGCAAGAAGCTTTCCTGCCAACATGTTCTCCAAATTCAACAATCAGAATTATTTCTATAAATCTAATTTTTCAAAATGTATTTTGATTGATAGAGCCTCTGTAAAAATTAACTTCATGAAGCAGTCAGTTTTTCATGCCTCTTGATTTCACCTCACAAAAAATGTTCGTTTCAAGCAGACTGCCCTTATTTCCTACACAAATACATATGCCAGTGGCTTCCACCCAATGTGAGCACATAATCAGGACCCAGACAGAATTATTTCCTCTGTGACTTTTTTGGAGGAAGTAGATGGAAATAAACCTATATTTTGAACAAAGGTCTGAAATATACCCCTCACTTCAAAGTGGCCGCAGCTATTTTTCACCAAAATAATAAAAACATGATGTGATTATAACCCATATCTTCTTGCAAACGGCTCAACGTAAATTTTCAGATCTCATACATAATGATGGGCAACACTGTGTGCTGAATAGGAGGAACACATAAATACATGTTCACAGGTGAAGATGTTACAAATCAAGTGTTAAAACTATTAAGCTGATTTATCTGTTTAAAGAAATAAATTCAGTCCTATGTGCTTTAAATTACCATAACACTAGAAAGCCTAGTCATGAGATTAATTCCATGGCTACCTGCACAGGGTTCATCTTACTTTTTGCTCAGTGCATAAAAGTTGTATTGCAATGAATGCTGTGGAGGTGGCTGCAGGGAAGTGATTTGCTAGAAAACTTTGTGAGATGTTGTAGTTCAAGGATGCTCTAAATTGTACACAGTAGATCTCCTCTCTCCTTTAACTGTAGGGGGAGTTTCAGCAGCTGCCCAGATGATACAATGGTTCTCTCCAGTGATGCTGAGCTAGCACCAGAAAAGGTGCACCTCATTTTGAATTGCCAGGCTCCAATTAGAGTGGCCACCTCTTACACAGACTGAACAACAGGAAAATATTGATGTCAAAGACGAAGAGACATCTTTGTGTGTTTGTGTGTGTAAAGCAACGAGGTTTTAAATTTAGTATACAATTGTACTGGTGAAGTACATTAATCAAGATAACTGCAGAAGAGAAAAGGGAAAAATTAAATTTAACACTAGCTGTTTCAGACAGAAGACAGTGTTTCTGGGATGTTTTAAAAACAGAAGGCTCTATGCGACATGTCTGTTTTTTGTGGATCTCCTGTTGACTCCAGACTAAGTGCCACACAATTGGTGGCTGGTTACAGAGAAGCTGAGATGCAATTAAAATGCTAATTATAGTGGTCTGTGTGTCTTTCCACTTTGATGTATATTCTCCTTTGTGATGTTTCTTACTGTTTAGCCTGTGGAGTAAATTCTGTCATAATCATGAGGAAACAAAGTGGAACATTTGGAAAATCAGAGCATGTACACCACATGAACCTGTATGGACTGAAGTGCAAAGAGAATGTGCCAGTACAGCCTAGGAAAGTTGGAAACCATTTCCTGCTAGGCAGCACAGATTAATAGCTAAATGCAAAATGCTGATGTCTAGTTTCTGTTCTTTACAATAAGAACCTCTCATGTTTAGGAGAGTCATGCAGGTTCTGTGAAAGTGCTGTAGGATCCTATATACAAATTATTAATCACATCTAACAGAAAAATAAGTCTCTCCAATTTCCTTGTTTTTTTACAACTGCTGCCTCTGTACTCTCAAATGAAATGATTTGAAGAACATATTTTTGAAGAACAAACTCCCACTTTGACGTTAATACATGTTTATATAGTCACATTTGGTTACTATGGGAGTAGTTGGTGGTATTATCAGATCTTGCCCATTATTTTTAAGGATGAGAAATATCAGAGAAATTAAGGCCAGTATTTTCAAAAGACAAAAGTTTAGCTACTCCTGTGATTTGCAGTAAGTACCTTTCATAAAAAAATGTGAAGCAACTTACTCTATGGAGTGTTAAAATC